>NC_092350.1:33489321-33706730 GCF_963676685.1 Mytilus edulis
ATGTGTTACATTTTAGTGTTATGTCGTTGTTCTCCTCTTATATTTAATGCGTTTCCCTCGGTTTTAGTTTGTTATCCCGATTTTGTTTTTTGTCCATGGATTTATGAGTTTTGAACAGCGGTATACTACTGTTGCCTTTATTTATATTATAGTTCGTTTCTGTATGTGTTACATTTTAACGTTGCGTCGTTTGTTTTCTCTTATTTTTTAGTGTAAATTCACATTGCGATAAGACGTGTCACGGTAGTTGTCTATCCCAAATTCATGTATTTGGTTTTGATGTTATATTTGTTATTCTCGTGGGATTTTGTCTGTTGCTTGGTCCGTTTCTGTGTGTGTTACATTGTAGTGTTGTGTCGTTGTTCTCCCCTTATATTTAATGCGTTTCCCTCAGTTTTAGTTTGTTACCCCGATTTTGTTTTTTGTCCATGGATTTATGAGTTTGAACATCGGTATACTACTGTTGCCTTTATTTATAAAAACCGAAGGAAGTTTTGCACATAAGCGGCATAACAATTTAAACAATAATTTTATAAATACTCCAAATTTTAAAGCAAAGTTTTTTTAAATTATTTTTTTAAATTAGTTTGAAATAATATGTTGGGTTACATTTAAAACTGTATGTTTCTTTTTTATATTTTAAATTATTCATACCATCGTCAACGATAAAACATTTTTGAATTGTGTGTCAGCTCGGCTATTAAAATCATTATCTGCATTTTTTCGTAGTATCAGGTGTGAGGGAGATACCATATATAACAGCTCATTATGGAGAGAATGGACAAGAAGTTTATAAAATGAAACTATCATACCCATCTATCAAGATATATGAAGTAGGTAGTACTTTGTTTTTATTATCAGAAATATGATACGTTTGACACTTCTTTGTCGTTACGTGTAAACATTTAAATATTCAAACTACCGAATTCCCAAGAAAAATTCTAAAATGAAAGTACTTGATCAAAGGGCAAAATTAGAACCTCATTACTCTTCCAAAATATTATTATAAAACAGCAGTACAACATAAAAGTTGTTAGACATACAGTTAATTTCTTTCAAGAGCTAAGAAAACAACATTTAGACATATTTAAAGACGATTTTAACTTGAAGATTAAACTTAACAAAACTAGCCTGCTATAATCAAAGCAGGCCAGGAACCCATGAAATGACAAGGAGAAAGCAATATTCAAGGAGGAACGTCATGTATTTCAGATGATTTCGCTCATTGTTGAAGCCAGTACGATGACCTATTATTGTTAATTTCAATTTCATTTGTTCCATGGTGGAAAGTTGTATTATTGGCAATCATATATTATCTTCTTATTTTAATATTAATATATGCAAACTGGTATGGACATATAAAAAATGTTTCCAAAAAAACATAAAAGAGATGAAGAAATGAAATTGCTAATATGCACGTATTGAAAATCCTTACTTAGGTATAAATCTCACCCTTTATCTAGATGGTTATTATAAAAATAGCAAATTATCCGTAATACAGTTTCCATAGGGTACCTGTTATAATTGCGCTAGTAACTATTTTGGCCATTCCTACTCTCGAAATTACATAAGTATATTTATGTTGAATTTGTGTTTCAACAATAGTTTAAAATGGACAAGGGGTCTTTTAAAACTATATTTATTGGTGAGATTCTGAATATTTTCTTACAGGTGTGGATACGGAATCTCATTTCTATCCTACTTCGATCTTTAAAAGGGTTAAATGTTATACAATGCTCTCCAACTTCGTTCTTTGGTTGGCCTTTCTGATATTTTTTATTTTAGCGTCATTGATGAGTCTTTTGAAGACGACACGCGCGTCTGGTGCAATTATAAAATTTCAATCATGGTATCTATGATGAGTTTATTTAATGATATATCGTTGTTAAAAAAATAGTCTAAATTAGTGAAAATAGAATATTTTCTTTTTGATAAATTTAGATTAATATAAGTATTTGTTCCGGACCATACCAGTATATGGACCAGATGCGTATACTCATATGGTCCGACCATACGCGTATGGTCCGACCGTACGCATATGGTCGGACCATATGAGTATAATACTCGTTTAGTTATTACCGGGCCGAACCATATGAGTATTTTGACCATATAGGTATTTTGTTTTAATTACATTTAAAAGTTTCAATATAAAAAATTTATCTAAAAAATCAATGATGGTTACATGACAGTGTTTTATTTTTATAATTCAAATACTACGTAAAAGATAAACATTGATGCCATAGTTAGTTTTCATCTCTATTTACATTCTTGTATGTAGGCTTGGGGTGACATTTTCTTCCACACAGTATCATAGCTTTTGCATTTTTGCAAATTAAATAAACTATGTTACTTTCCAGTGCCTTCAAGTCTTGTTTAACAGTTCAAGAAATTTTTATTTTTTTTAAAGTCACTCGTAATAAAAAAAAATCGGTAATGACCATCGGTTAATACCATTGGTATAAAATGTCTTTATCATAGTTTTCGCATAGTAAAATAAAATAAAATTAACTATGTGAAACTTCTAATTCATATTTAGCTATTATAATATAATAATAAAATCATCTCTATTATAGCGGCTTTTTAATTAGCTGTCACACCATATGAATAGTTTACTAGTTTAAAAAGTAAACTGTAACAGAGTGTAACAGAGCGTTAATGACCCCGACCATACGCGTATGGTCGGACCATATGAGTATATACCCATATGGTCATGACCATACGCGTATGGTCCAAATACTCATATGGTCCGGAACATATTTATTTATTAAGGTCCATATTTTACAATACTAACGTTTTTTAAGACTTGCTACATTTTGTATATATATATGTATAACGATGTTTTGTTTAAATGAATTGCATTCCGATGGTATCTTTATACGTCTTTAAATGTAATATTTAATCTTTTTTTGAAGCCCGACCAATATTTTTGCTACACAAGATATTTAGAAGAACTTGATGAAGTTTATGTCTGTAAGTATTCGATCAATAAATGAGGTAATAATATTAAATTTCGAGAATATATTTGAATAAAATGTCGAGAATATGTTGGAATTAAGTGTCGAGAATATGTTGGAATTAAGTGTCGAGAATATATTGGAAAATGACAAAAATGATTGATTGTTGCTTAAAAAAAATACATATTATTAAAGACATGACGAAATAAATCTTAAGTTACGATACATTAAATATTCTTATCTTTTAAAATTAATTATAAAGATGCTTGCGACGTTCATTTTGAAAATAACCAGGTATATACAAGAATAGTTTTGAAAGCCAAAATAATGACCTTTCTCTAGTAAATGATTCAAACATCAAATGGCCTTCCTCGAGTACATGCTTCAAACAGTCTGCTGCCCACTTTACTTAAAGGATTGCAAACTTAGTTTGGATTTAGATAGTAAAAGAATGTTGACGTTTTCTTTATATTGTCCATATTAAAATTAATACTTAGAGATCACGTTTTGTCAGAGTTTACATTCACATAAACTCCCAATTTGCAAGTATGGACCTCAAACATTTTAATATAAATGTTTTATACTTTTCAGTAAGCACATTGATTGAAATAAATCATGAATATGTACATCATGCAGCTTTAAGTTTTTGTGAAGAACTTGAAGATTATGCAAGTCATCGACCATGGTAAGGACATTTTGAAATGCAAATATGTATACAATTAACAAAACAGTTTTTATTAATTACTTTAAAAAATTATATATCAGTAGAGTAGTGGTTTGTTACACCCCTCCCCAATATCATACATGGGCATGACTCATTAACGGCAGATGTCTTTATTTGGGGTGTATAATATGATGGGGTTTATAGATTTAAGGAATATAATTACCACGTTATAAACACCTGTTGGGGGTTATAATTTTCATGTCATCAAAGTCCGTTGGTTCAAAATACATTTACCTGTGTTTTCTTCTTCTATTAATAGATGTAATCATAAAAATGATTACTATATATAGAAATCAGTCTTTCGTGTTATTTTTTTATCTATGCAATTGATGTAAAATGTCAAACGTTCTTTCAAAAGAAATTAAGAGGGTGAGTAAAATATCAATGAAAAAAAAAAAGTTTTCCCCTTCAATATTTTTTTACATTGTTTTGTCTTTATTATTTTTTCTTTTCTAAACTGTGAATTGTAAAATATTTTTTCGCCCCCAATTTAATTATAATAAACATTTTGAAAAATATTTTCCCCCCGTGTTTTTTTTTCTTTGTTTTTATTTTATTTCTTTAGCCGTGGATTATAAAATATCATATGTTGAATATTGTTTTTATTTCGCCCCCAATTTATTATTGTGAAAAAAACTATCTCGCCCCCAAATTTATTATTGTTTAAATCTAATTCTTTGTAGGTTCGCTTTCTATCGGATGAAAAAATTAAAGAAATCCACCCCATGATAGTTTGGTCGTTTGCAAACCGTGAGGCACGAAAGGGGCATTGGATGACATACGCCATTGATGCCGATCGATTCAGGCGACGTATTTTTACAATGGAGAAGATATGTACCCCAATTTTATCCCAAGACCACAGACAAAGGGTGTATAAAAACTTACGATCTTCAGATATTATAACCCCCAATTCGTAGATTTTCAGCCCCCTAGCACCTGTTCTCTCAGATCATTATAAATACACGTCTGGAATTGTTCAGGGTATCAGAATAAGAAATACAATCCAATCGTCAACATGCAGGAAGAGCACAGACAGTCCTTAAAGAGAAATTACGTGCAATTGGTAAAAGAAACACCAACAGATCTTGTTGTTGATCATTTGTACCAGAATGGGATCCTGACAGATGAGATGAGGGAAGAAATTTTACAGAATTCAAACTCTTATTCGAAAACTAGACAACTCATTACAACACTTCAGAGAAGGGGCCCAAGGGCATTTGAATGTTTTTGTACAGCACTGACTGATGAAGGCAAGTCAAGTTTAGTACATCTTTTGAAAGAGTCAAAGATTAAATCAGAAGTATCAAAAGATAGAGCCATGTTACCTATAGGAGGAGATATATTTGTCGTCGTCAATGAATGGCGTGACAAGGTGTTGATTCACATCCGTAAATACGAAAAGAATTCAGCAGACGTGTATGTTCCTACAAAAAAGGGAATCGCACTGGATCTGAACCAATGGCAGCTATTAGAAATGTATGTTAACGAAATCGAAGAGGCTATAAGTCAGATGATTGATGACGTTACAGGGGTTCCTGAAATGACTTTTCATCTTGGTAGAGGTGTGTACGTTTCTGTTAACAAAACGTACCCAACAGTTGATGTCAGACAACGCTGGAAGATACCTGAAACCAATCAGATAGTTTCAACAAAGAAGGGCATTTCTCTCACATATGACAAGTGGGAAGCGTTGAAAGGGACATTTCCTGACGTCAGAGAGACTGTTCCTGAAATAGAAACTACGACCCCTTGTATTTTATCAGAAGACCATCAAAACCAAGAAGGGATGCTCATGTGTTCAAACTGTAACCCATTTGCCGAACCTTTATGAAGGACGAGGTATAAAAGCGTTAAACCTGTCTGAGTGATCCATTGCGTCTCCTGTTGGTTCAGAACACAACATGAATTCAAGAGAAATATCGTTCGAGTCTGTAGAACGAAACGAACCTTTAATGCTTAATATGGGGCGTAAAATGCCTTCTCAGTTAAGTTTGGCGTCCAACATTTCCTCCATGTATGAAAAATATGCAATGCATTTAGACGTGATTAAATGGACTGGTGTCGTTGTACTTGTTGCTCTGATGTCATCAAGTTTAGCTGTAACCAGTGAAATGTCCCGGAGAGTATCCAATAACCAGACAGACTGTAAAAGGATTTCGATAGATCATACGAACAGAAATATGATGATGATAAACAATAGGACATGTAGATATTTTGAACAGTTTGATCTCCCGGGAAACTATAAAGTCACTGTATGTTCAATCAGAAAACAAGTCTGGGTGGATGTTAAACATTTTAAAAAGTGCGGTATACAGTTCAACCCTAAACAATGGAAATATTGGCAGAGATTGAAACCAAATATAAACAGTGCTATGAAAAGAGCTGGTGAAGAACTAAGACAAAAGACATGATAAATTTGATTGATTATGATTATTTATGTATTTTTTTATATTATAATAAATAAATTTTGAAAAAAAAGATCAAATGTTTTGTATTTATTGAAACTGTTACGAAAGCTTTGTTTCATTCGGTATAAAAGACAACTGCAGTCACAAAAAAAACGGAAATCTGCAACCGGAAATTACGAAAAAAACAAAATCGTTATAAATAACAGGTTCACATAAAGTGTATTATTCGATATGAGTTCGTTAAACTACGAGGACTATTTGCAAAAAATATGGCATGACCCTAAACATGCTGCTGCCTTTACGGGTTCTGACAAATTATATAACATAGTGAAACAAGAAGGAAAAATTAAAATAGGAAGGCACAAAATAAAGCAATGGCTACAAGACCAGGACACCTATAGTCTATCACGAAATAATGTACACAAATTTAAAAAAAGTCGATATGTTGTGGATACAATAGATAGTCTCTGGGAAATGGACTTAGCCCAACTAGATAAATTCCAAACCTTCAACTCGGGAAACAAATTCTTATTATTTGTTATTGATTGTTTTTCAAAGTTTCTATGGATACAACCAATTGTGGATAAAACCCACACCAGTGTACTAAATGCCTTGAAAACAATTATGAGTGGAAAAAGGAAGCCTACCTCCATTCGATCAGACTTAGGAAAAGAATTTAAAAACCAATACGTACGGAAGTATCTTTCGAGCCAGGGGGTAAACACGTATTATTCTCTTAACGATACGAAATGTGCAATTGTCGAGAGAAGCATTCGAACTGTTAAGTCGATTTTATTCAGGTATTTCAGACACAACCAAACGTATAAATACGTAAATGTCCTACAAGATATGGTCAAGGGGTATAACGCAAGACCGCATCGTACACTTGGTGGTTTCTCACCGGTTGATGTGACTAAACGCAATGCAGATGAAGTTCGTTTAAGTGCGTATCTTGCCCGAAATCCTAAGAAAAGGGAAAAGAAAGTTATTAAAAAAACAGAGATCAAAAGAAGGAAAAAAAGCTTTAGGTATAAAATAAATGATCTTGTCCGACTTACATTCAAAAGTCATCCATTTCAACGTGGCTATCTACAGAAATGGACAGAGGAGATATTCAAGATTTCTCGTCGGTATTTTCGACAAAATCTTAGTCTGTATAAGGTCGTTGACCTTCAAAATGACGAAATAGAAGGGACCTTCCAAGATAGTGAAGTTCAGAAAGTACGGAAGGATGGCGATACCATATGGAAAATAGAAAAAGTTGTTAAAAGACGACAAAAAAATGGCGTTAAACAGGTATTGGTTCGTTGGCTTGGCTACCCTAAAAAGTTCGACTCATGGGTTCCCGCTTTGGACATCCAGAAGTAAATAAATAACACGACTTCATTTAACACAACGTCATTTTCGTTCAAGATGAGTATACGTATGGTTCTCAAGTCATCCGATGGTTCCGATTTGTTTGAAAAGAACATGGCTCACGACTTCACTGTACAATTGGATAGGCAAATAAATCTTGAAGCATACTGGGTAGTGGCATTGACAGAAATCGATCTCACTTATAAAAGCTCGTCAAAATATATAGACGATGTTTACGTCTATTCAAACATTTGTGAAGAGAGTTTTGTCGGATCTTCTGAGAAACCAATCCTTCGAAAAATTTACATCAGTAAAGACGCAACGGAGGCACATGTTATTAACAAGAAAAAACACTACAGGTCACATATCATCTTTAACACTCCTTATTATGTTCCTGTACGTTTGGGACAATTGAACCAAGTTCACATCTATTTAAAAGACGACAAGGGACAACCGTGTTCAGTTGTCAATTTGGACGCCTGTGTAACACTTCACTTAAAGAAGTATTCCTTTCTGTAGAGATGTCTAAATCTCCTTACATCAGTGATGCATTGGTATGGCAAGAGACCATGAATCAAGCCAAACATTTAAAAAAAAACCACAATAATCAATTAGGAAAGGGTTTTCCTAGACGTTACAGCAGACATCGATTTGTCATTCTGAAGAAAAACTTACCTAAAATTGAAACCAAGGTGGAGCAAATAGCCCCAACAGTGGCAATCGAAGAACGTGCTGCTTCAGAACTGAAACAACAGAAGAACGACAAAGACCCTCACGTCCTACAGGGAAAAAAGGCTAAATCTGACGGTATAAAAGGCAGGAAATCAAAACCAAAAAACAGTAAAGTTGGAAAGCTCAAAGAGGCAACAGGTAAAAAACAGAAAGCTAAAAACAGTGCACCGAGCAAGAAAAAACGGGCTACAAGGAATAAACCTCGGAAAATAGATTTCGAAACTGAACCTTCCATTTTTAATAGAGGAGCAGCAAAGAAATGGCGTATTTAAACGACGAAAATAAAGACATTAGCATTCCGATGGAGTTGGATTTGTTTGAAGAACCAAAAAATCAAGTAGCTATTGATCGGATATTTTTTTCGGAAACTAGGCCAATGTCAAACTTTACTTCGCCAGATGTATCTACAGTAGATTTTTTCGTTTCTGGACAAGGTCCCGAATACATGGATTTAAGACGGAGTAGATTATATGTTCGTGCAAAACTTGTCAAGGCCGATGGAACGGCACTTGACGATACCGATACGTCGAGTATTGTAAATTTGCCTCTTCAAGCTATGTGGACACAAATGGATGTGTATATGAACAATAAACTAGTGTCTTTAAATACGTCAAACTACCCATGGAAAGCCTATATTAACACTATTCTTACCAGTGGGACCGATGAACAGAAATCACAACTTCAGTCACAATTGTTCATGAAAGATTCCGGTGATTTAGCGAATACGGATGGAAAAAACGGAGCTAACACTGGATTGATTCTTCGTCGAGATTTTATCAAGAACAGTAGAGAATTTGAAATGGAGGGACCGCTGTTTGAAGACATATTTTCACTGGATCGCCATTTAATACAAGGCGTCGATTTGTATATAAAACTTTACCGTAGTAGCGACCAGTTTTTTGTCATTTCGGGTGAAGACGCCCCCGCCTACAAGTTACAGTTGTTAGATTGTGTTTATAAGGCATGCAAAATTAAAGTCGATCCTGGCATTATTGTTAACCATATGAAACAGATAGAAACCAAACCAGTCCGTTACTATTTTCAAAGGACAGAAGTGAAACGAAACACTATCAATAAAGACTCAAGGGAGTTTATTTGGGACAATATGTTCAACATCCGCCCAAGTACTCTGGTCTTAGGGTTGATCTCACAAGAAAGCGGAAATGGAACGTACGATACTAACCCTTTCTGTTTCAACCATTACAATGCAACTGATGTAGGACTGTACGTAAACGGAGAGAGCGTTCCAGCGAGACCGTTAAAACTTGACTTTGGGGATAATAGACAGTATGCAACGGCATACGCTAATCTATTTGAGGTCTGTGAAAAAATGAATAGAGACGCAGGACTCACCATTACTAGAGAAGACTATGGAAAAGGGTACACCTTGTATGCTTTTCCATTGGACCCGAAAGGACTTGGAGATGACTATATAAACTTGGTGAAGCATGGGAACGTGAGAGCTGAAATAAAATTCAAGACGGGACTACCCTCTGCTGTCACGTGCATAGCGTTTGGAGTATTCGATTCATTTCTAGAGATAGACCATTCCCGAAACGTTCGCTATATACAGTCATGAATGGGAACGAACTAGAATGTGCTATCCGATCCAATTCGTGTATACAAATGCAGGTGAAAGGAGTATTTGCAAGGAACAATTTACCAACAGGAAAAATACATTACCCCAGTGCCTACATCGTCAACAACCATACGAGTGATCTGCCAGGGGAACATTGGATGGCAATTGTGTTAGAAAGTAAATCACATGGGGTGTTTTTCGACAGTTTTGGAAAACCACCGGAATTCTATGGAGAAGAATTAAAACATTTTCTGAACTGTTACGTGAAACAATACGAGTGTTTTAATGTACAAGTGCAACCAAAGTCGTCTTCTCATTGTGGATTGTTTGTGTTAACTTTTCTCATGTTGAATCTATGTTTTAAATATTCATTAAATAGTATTGTCAATATTTTCGATTCAAACGTTTATGCTAACGACCATTTTGTATTTAATTTTGTCAACACTTATTATAGTTTGTGTCAATAAAATATATCATGCGTCCATCGTGTTAAATTATCTGTCCTGTGTCAAATGCTCTCATACCTTATCCGGACGTCAAGATGACAACTTCTCGCGATATTTTACCTTTTCAAAGTCCTTGCACTTTCATGATATCGGGAGCGACTCAAAGTGGAAAGACTACATTTGTAATGAAATTACTAAGGCAAGCATCTGTCATGTTTAATACCCCACCGGTTCAAATAGTTTACTGTTATACGGAGTTTCAACCCATTTTTGACCAAGCTCAACAAACTATACCCAATTTGTTACTGTACGAGGGCTTCCCCACAAGAAGTGACATTATAGAATGGACCAACCCGGACAAGCACACAGTCCTTGTACTGGATGACATGATGAGATTGATCAGTAAGAGTGACGAGGCTTTACACCTGTCAACCGCGCTATCACATCACAGGAACTGTTCGGTAATTTTCATAACCCAAAATCTGTTTGAAAAAGGAACACATTTCAGATCGATAAGTTTGAATACCCATATTTTTGTACTTATGGCCAATAACAGAGATAAAAAACAACTTCTCGCCTTTGCAAGTCAGGCATTTCCCGGTGAGACGAAATATTTCAAAGAGGCCTATGATAAAGCCATCAGTTATGTTTCAGTTGGGGGATATCTGGTATGCGACTTATCCCCTTATACGGATAAAAAGTACCGCTTGCGTACTTCGATATTTCCAACTGATGACGTCACCATTGTATATGCCCCAAAGAAATAAAACCGGAGACAAGCACACCTACACCACCAGTTCACAAGAAAGATGCCGTCAAGGATCACCTCATACAGTACGTTTCTGAAATTCGTATATGATGCTAACCCTAGACAACAGAAAGTGTTAATTCAGGCAGCTTCGAATGATCAAATCGATATCATATCGGAAATAGCATTAAATATATACAGAGGAAGCTTACCGGTGAACCCCTCTCATATAAGAAAGCTTAGATCTTACATCCTTCACATTCGTTCCTTGTCATCCCGATCGATCACATACACACGGAAAAGGAATATTTTAGTGAGACATCCTACTCTGACTTGCCTTTTGATTAAACCGGTTTTGTCACTTCTAAACGAACAGTAATGGCACAAGAGCTCATACTCGTGTCTAGGGAAAGATACGAACGTCTCATGAATCAACCAGAAACTCACCATCAAACAGACTTGGGTGAAAAGGACAGATTGAAAAACGACCACGACGAAAAACCCATAGCTAACTTTATGCCAATGATAGATCGTTCTTTACCCCAAAAAGTAAAGAAACGCGCGAACGATCTTTACAGATTCGTTTTAGCTCAAGACAACAACCTGTTGAATCATAATGAACAAGGCGAATTATTAGTAAACGGGAAAACAATGACTGGCTCGCACATTGTAGATCTTATTCACCACGTCGTGTCAACACTCCATAGAAAAAAACCAATTGGAAGTTCGGAGTTTCAAGCCATTTTGAGGAAACTGAATGTACCAAAGAGATTATTTGCAGAACGGAGGAAAAAACCTTTAACACAGACGGGAGGCTTATTCGTACAGGGGAAGGGAAGGAGAGACGTCATTCCTGGCATATCACATAAAAAAGAACAGATTCGTTGGATAAAATACTAACTTTATTTTTACAACATATACGATATTTTTTATTCAATAAAATCATCGTGTAATAGTCTTTTTCTTTCTTTTTATATATACCCATAAGGGACGGTATCGTAATTGTCAAGAATAACACGTTTGTCATACGCGAATTTATACTTCTTCTTTTCTTTTCTGCTGAATATTTTTCTCTGGTGAGGTAGTCGACTTATTTTAGTTGGATTAGTTAACGTTTTGCACATGTCCCTGTCCAATATGATCATCTCCCTGACAGCATTAAAGTTAACAATGTTAGAATTTGTAAAATTAAGTGTAAAACCTTTGACTTTACACGTTTCAGTCTTGAGTGTCCGATACGCATAATTTTTCGGTCCACCGGACACAAATTCTACTATATGCCCCTCGTCTGCCGGTATTTCGGAAGTGAGTTCCCCCAAATAATTTCCTAACGACGGTTCAGGTTTTCCCTTCTGGCTTACGTAGATACAGCTATCAGTGTCTGTGTAAAGCACCCTATCATCCAACATGTCTAAAACTTCATACAGTTTTAATCTAGCCCACATCGTTGTGAAAATAGCGATGAAGATGTTGGTCTTTGCATCCACAGGAGGGAACTTAGAGTTTTGTGTCCATTCTAGTTGTATTGTGTCGTTTGAAACAATGTGGAAATTTTCGACTACTTTAGTAGGGTCTGATATGATCTGAAAGAATTTGTCAGCTTCTGCTTCGTGAAAAAATTGGTGTTTTTTCATGAACAGGCGTTGTCCAAATTTCCCCCAGAAACTGTTGAGACACAGTTTGGCAAGACTACGTAAACCTGGATTTACCTTGATGCTGTCGTAATCTAAGTCTATGCCTTCTTTTTCTTTATACAATCGAATGTATTCTCGTTTGTCTTCCTCTGTCTGACAGTGTGGGGGGAAACCACTGGCTTCCTGTTTTATTTTAAGGAACAGCTGGACGTAGTCTGTGAACAATCCTCCGGAATTAGTGTTTTTATCGTACTGTGTATCATCCGGAAAATGCCACACTTCGTACAGTTTTAACACTCGGTACCCTTTTTCTTTCGCTACCATTACTTCAGGTGTAGCATAAGTACCTGTAATACTTCGTTCCTGTTCAGTATGCGTGCATTTACCTTGATATTGTGTATCAGCACATGTTCTACATAGTGGGAAAGTGAGCTTTCCGTGACATCGGTAAGGTAAAACGGCGTGATAAAGGTGTCTGGGTGGTAAAATTTTCACCTTGCATAATCCAAAATATGAACCCAACTCTTCAAAATCTTTAGTAATGATCTCTGGGTGATGCAATGGATAGCGACAGTATTTGTTTGTCCATGGGTATAAAGATGTGAAATCTACGTATTTAATTTTGTCTTCATTTTCAACTTTGTGGTACAGTTTTGTCGTGTCTGTTCGCCCGCCCTGTAAATGAAAAAAAAGATAATAATAATTAAAATGAAGAAAGAAAATAAAAATGGTGACAAAAAGACAAACAATAGAGCAATCAAGATAAATGATTTTTTTTTTCTTATATATTTTTTTTAAATAAGGATGGTATACTTACAAAAAAGGCAAGACGAGGATCAAGACGTTCTTCGATATCCAGATTACCCGCAAATAGTTTCAGTCCCTCGTTTGATTTCAATTGACTAGCGAAATCGTGCTCCCATATCCTGCGATATCTATAGCCAAGTTCTCGTATGGTCTTCTCCCTTTTTTTGGTCACCACATACAGTTCTTCCATCGATTGTTTCGTTAATGATGTTTTCGTTCCGCTTCTTTCACACGGAAAACATTTTTTACAGCCATGCCAAAGACACTGAAACAGAAGATTAAACAGTAAATGACAGTTCACCTTTTGGTAAGAAAAAACGCGTTATTAAGTGACGCCCCCATGGTAACGTTTCCCTCAATACGCGTGTCTAAGTTATCCGTTAAAACGCGTATCAATAATCTGTGCTCTCACGGCGGCGGTGGCGGGCGCGCGGGCGGGCGGGCGGGCGGGCGGGCGGCCTCCCCCCTCCCCCCTCCGTAACAAAGGAAAAACTTACCCCTAAAAATTCAAAGACTTCGTTGGTTTCTTGACAGTACCCATCGACATGAAACTTTGTTCCAGGAATTTTAAACTCCCCTCGATTCAAGGCATGTTGAATAGACATCTTTTCTTCTTTCATCATCCATTCGAGCCATACTATCGAGCTTTTGCTATGATTGTATCTTTTGGTGTATCCCTCTGATGGTACGTGGGCCAGCGGACTTTTGACGAATTTTCGCTGACCAAATTTACTCTGTGGATTTTCGGAGAGAAATGTTTCGGAAGACTTCCAAGTGTCATGATCTAAAACGTCGAATCCTTTCTCTGTAAATGTCATGGGTATCTGGTCGATATCGTCAGTGTCTTGCCTCAATACTTCCACGTCATATTGTTCTTTTAAAAAATTAGTCTTGTAAACACCCATGCACACACTTGCAATGGTCACATAATCTAAAACATCAACCCCTTGTCCGTGTGTGTTTTTCGTTTTCCCCGTTCCTGTCACCTCCAACATCAAATCACGAAATCTTAACACTCCTTCCCTCAAGATCGTCGTGTCACTGCAACAGTATTCTTTCATTTCTTTAGCAAAGTCAAATACTTCGTTTGTTTTCGTTTTGTACCACGACAAAAAATCACTCCTGTCATCTTTACTCATGTAGTCGCAACCGTAATATGTACTGTCCGGGTATGGGCCAATGTAATTTTGGTTTTCCATTGTATTGAAAAAATGAGGAAAGTAGCCTTTTTTCAATTCCTTTAGTCCAAACGCTTTCGGAATTTTCGATAACTTCATGGGTAAAAAGTTCAACGAATCCAAAACTCGGATGTTTAAACCCCGATTTATCGCCATGTACATGATTTTGGATCCATTGAAGATAACGTCTGGGCGAATAGAATTCTTTATCAACCAGTCAATCAGAAAATAATTATCGTAACCAGATCCATTGTGAGACAACACGACTGCGTTTGTGTACTGCTCCGTAAAAACCCGTCTACAGAATGCATCAGTGGCGTGTTCACCGCGAAATATTTTTTCCCTAAAACCATATGTTTTGAAACATGGTTCTTTCTTAAATTCTTTCTTGTCCTTTTTATCACACATCGAGCAGCGAACACCACAAAAGTTACATTTTGGTTCATTAGATATCTGTTTGTCTTTACAGTGGTCACATGCTGTTTGCATACAGATGAAATTCACTTTATGTTCTTTTGAACCACACCAAGATTTGCCGCAGTTTTGACAAAGTGTACACTGATTGCACGCTTCCTCTTTGTCTTTACAATTTTGGCATCTCGAAGTGGATGGTAGATTCCCGTTTTCACATTGTAGGAGTGTGTCTTGTGTCGTTTCACAATCGAAGAATATCATTTGTCTGTCGGTTCTCTCGGTATTGATTGCCCTCTGGTAGCATAAATGTTCTTCGGGTTTATAATCATGGCAACACCCACATTTCCATTCTCCGCATTGGTGAAGTTCGGGTGGGCGTTCCTCTCGGACTAGTACTTTTCTACAAGTTTTACACTCGTATTTTTTACCACATTCCGTGTAAGAAATTCCTTTCTTTGTTATCTTTTCCTCTATGTGCCTTTGAAAACAAGCGATGGATCTACACGTTCTATTGCAAGCCCGACAAGACAAACTGTTCCCTGTCAGAACACAATCCAAACTACAGCATACGGTACAATGCGTTTGGCAAGAATGTTGATCTTTGACACTGTACGGTTTAAGACAGTCTGTACAGAAGTAGCTACAAGAAAAGAAGCCCGATATACTCAATATGGCTGCAAAGTGTCCACAATCGTTCTCTTCAATAAGGTAGAGAAATACCTTTTTTCTGTCCGTTTCTCCTTCACCAACACGAATGAATTTGTTACCTAGTTTTGATGAAATGACTAAAATTTGCAAGTCCACCACCTTTTCAAAGCGTTCTATGTCATTAATGCTACATTGTTTTTCCGTACTGACATCGGCTAATACACAGAGACGTTTCGCAAAATTAATACATTCCTTTCTCCCCTTATCAATTACATGATTGTAGAACCATTTCGGGGTGGTTCTGTGTTTCAGAACTTTATCTACCATACACTCTGTGTCGTCTGACGTCAGTGTTCGCCATTCACTAGGGGATACAACGCGACAGGTTTTCAGGAAGCAAAGTGATATTGCCATAGGCATGCACATTGTGTCACTAGGCCTACTGACAATAGAACGTTTACGTTGTAAACTGTTATCGTCACCCGTCAATTTTGTAATATAAACTCGACCACCACCGGACGGAATATCTATTCGCCCTACCGTAACAGAAAAACTATCGTCTACAGGTAGCTCTTCATTGCTTTGCAAGACTTTGCTTATTTCATCCATCACCGTGGAGGCATCCATTGTATTAAGTTCTTGTAAAGGGACGACGATTGGGTCCGTTAAACCATTATGTTCGATGATAAGTCGGGCAAGACTGTTGTCTTGAGATCCTACACGGACTTGACCGAGAACATCGTCGAATACGTTGTGTAAATCGTCGACTATGTCCGTCAGTTTTTTATTCTGCAACTGATTAGAAAATTTAACTTCATATGTAATGTCTGTAGCCCCATTGTTGGCATAGATGCGTTCTCTTTTCTTGTGAAATGTGTGTGTTGTAGGGTTGTCGTCACCGGCACCATACTGGTCGGAGGGGAAACTTGCTTTTTTAGCTGGAGGTGGTGTGTAAACGTCAGATGAATCGGGAATGGAGAAGGTCCTTTTATTAGAGTTGATAGTCGGTTCTATATGATTTTTGTCAGGAGGAGTGTCATCAAATAAACTCAAGTCAAAATCTTGAATTGTCTCGTGATATAACATGTGAAACTCGTAGTTTTCTTGGTTACTTAACCATTCTCCACATGTCATGCATTTGAAATCCATTGGACTGGTTTGTCTTAAATGAGTTAAGCGGAGTTGAACATACGGATCGTTCTCCAAACCATAGGCTTGAACAAAAATCAGCAGTTGATCAGTGGACGTAAAACAGTTTATGATGTCTGTTAGAATCGGACACCCTTCCATCTGAGAAGAGAAATGTGATACAAAATAAGTTAAAAAAAAATAATGATATAAAAGGGGGGGGGGCAACTAGCTTCAGATTATAGTAGAGGGAATGTTTCTCAAATCCTGCTTATTTATCATTACTATACCAGATACATGTTGCAGTGATGATATATTCGATCAAGTAAGATGTATAACAACAAAAAGGTGGCAATTGAAGTTCATATATACACATATATATTTAGAGGAGATAAGACAAACCACTAGTTCATATTTACATTTTTATTTTTTTTCAATTTCAACATAGATTTTATAACACTAATAATATTATCTTTCCTACTCTCTTTTATCTCTCAAAACACACACACACACAGAGATAGTGTAAACGTCTAACAACCCTCACAGATGAAACCGTGCTTAAAGCAATATATATACATTAAATTTACAAAAGTCAAACGTATAACTGGCTATTAAACTTTGAAATTGTAACACTATCAAAAATAAATTTACAAGTCGTAAAAATCCCGTTAACATTTGATTTGAATTAATTTATTGAGTATTAGACGAGAAAATGGGGTATTGTATTTCACTCATTGTTGTTGACCTTAAAGTAGTTTTTTTTAAATAACTGTAAAAGTGTTTACATGTTACACGGTTGACAAAACGGTATATAGGATTCACACTAAAAATGTAGCCTTATACGAACAGATATTGAAACTGAAAAAAAAATCATAAAAATAAATGATATAAAAACAATATAACTAATACTACATGAAGAAATAAAAACAATAAGTATCAGTTCACACACGGACATTGGGTGTTGAGACGCATCTCAACATCCTACTGTTCGTTGATTCTGACGGATATCGTAACATCCGAAAGTTATCACTGACAGGTGTGTCTACTGGTGTTTCCGGATGCCTTCTTGATGTTCTTGGACGCATCCGGCGTTTGCAATACCATATCAGTAAGGTAAGTACAACCCCGCCCAAGCAGCTCAATAGTTTGTCTGAAATAAAATATAAAAATCATTAGTGAAGAGATTTCAACTTTTGTCACACAAACACACACACACACACACACACACGTTCATGCTATAACTGTTGAGACCATGTAGTAATATCTAAATTGTTTTCTGTTTCTGTTTTTTTTCAAACAATTGACAATTCCAAATATTAAAACTTTCCAATATTTTATTTTAATTTTTTTCATACCTAGCACATCCATAAAAGTTGTTGTTGCTGCTAGGGGAGGGCATTCGTTCTCCTTCACCGGCACTACAACCCTATTACCCCTTGTAGGTAAAACGGGATGGAGGTTCTGGGGTTCTAATGCCTTTCCTTCTTCTTCTTTTTCTTCTTCCTCGTCCGTCCTCACTGAAAAACAATGTGGAAGTCAAAATTAAAAAGAACGATATCAAGTTTATTATTATTATTATATCTGTTGTCAGCTGGTGTATGTACACAGCATTCACGTAACGAAGTCATGTTTGTAAGAATATTTTTTTTATTTTTTTTTGAAACAAAAACAAAAAATGGAACATTTTTCATATTTCGAATGAAATGTGTTAAAAAGGGTTTCACTTGATAATATTTATTTGGGTTCACCATCTAAAAGGCATATTTTAATTTACACAATTTATTTTTATTCGAACAAACTCCTCCCTAATCCTAGTTTCATTTTGATATAATAGTTTATAGCTTCGTGTATAATGTCTGACACATTATATTGCATAGAACGATAGTGCTATATTAACCGGCAGTCTCTGTTACCAATCATTTAACACTGATAATCCTCTTTTATTGCTTTGCGACATTAAATTACTCCTATTAATAAAAAGAGTGTATGAATACTATAGTTTTGGGAAAACAAAGAAATTGACCCCACGTTGACATTATTTTTTTTTCATTTAACATATTCTCTCCCCCATCAATAGTACCCCCCTCCCCCTTTTTATTTCTCTTTTACGATTGTGTTTTATATAGAGTAGATAATATGGTAAATTAATTTGCATATAACTGTGCCTTTTAGTGATACCTTTTTTTAAACAAATATTAAAGTGTCTTTCGAAATAAAACATTTTTATAATAAAGTCTTTGAGTTTCTTTACAGAGTATTCCACCCTTCCCTAATCCGATTCTCTCTTATTGGTTGAAGTTTACATAACTTACCTTCACAATTACGGAGTTCTACGTCTCCTGCCACTTCAATCGTCGTCCCCTTTCCACATTCCACTCTTTTAATGTAGGGAGGAATTTTCACGCACATTCCGGGAAAATTACACTTTAAAAAAGTTGACGATAGTTTTGTGCACCGTGTATGAGACAGGGTGCACAAACTCTCAGTATTTAAAATTATAATTCCAATAAAGACAGTAAAAAAGAAAAAAACGCGTGCAGTCTCCATTACGGTAACTTGATCTGATATGACTAGCGCGGGGTCATCACCTCTAAGAGTTTGAGAAAAAAAAGTTCGAACATAACCACCCCCTCTTGGGATAAAACAAAAGTGGGATGGGGAGGGGGGAAGTGAGAGAGGGGTATTCTGATATTATGATTTTTTCACGACCCTTTTCGGGTCATGATTTTTTTTGTTTTTGTTTGGGTGGGTGTGTATACTATGCGCATCATGTCTTTGTAGCATTATTTTTTTTGACGATTACAGGGGTATGCTGTAATTATCCCCCCATCTAGTCTCGTAACAACGAGAACATAAAAGTAAATATAACCAGTAACCATTGAGATTCCAGTGGCTCTTTTAAATTTTTTGAAAAAAACTACCCTATCTGACATGACTGTTCTCTCATAAGGATTTTGCATAGTCAGATGGAGTAATTCTAAAACCCCTTTCTCGTCAAAAAATTTACTCTTAGTCGTGTATACGTGGGTATACACGTGCCTTTCTAAAACATGCTTTGTCAAATGCATAGTGTACACGAAATGAATTTCATCTTTTTCAATTTTGATAGACCTAGTTCGAAATATATGATTATTCATAGTTTTTTGGCGTTACTTTTTGTTACAAAATAAATTTGAAACAATCATTGGTTCTTCTTACTGTGAATGTTGACCACTCAAATTTTTTACATTGATAAGGTGGTGAACATTTTATATAAAAACGAAGATGGCGCAATTTCTTTGGACATCTGCCTCTCTCTTTTAAAACAAAGTCAAGTAAATTATTAATTTTGATTACTTGTTCGTTTGGGAAATAAAGACATGCAACATTAATTTTTTTTAGATGACCAGTTCGGGACAGGTGTATACCGATACATTTCACAATAGTATGCAAGTCCAATACAGAGTTGGGGTCACGGATAGTTCGGTCAACAATATTTAGAACAAAAGGAAATATTGATACCGTAAAGATTTTTTACAAAAGGAACACATCTGCTTTTTTTTTTTATTGTCATCGTTTAAGTTACCTTTTTTCTAAAAATAATCATATTAAGTCATTTCTTTCTTCTTCAAATCATATAAAAACATTCGTACTTGTATAGCAACACACACACTCTCCAAAATCGAGAAAATGGCAGAAGAATTTCTTGAAAAGCGCGATCATGATGAATTTGAAAAACTCCTAAGAGAAATAAGTGACGGCTGCGATCTTTTCGAAAAAAAGGTACTTATCCCCCCCTCCCCTCCCCCTTAAAGATTATGACTAAAACATTTAATTCGTACCAAATATAAGATATGGAATGATGTGCAAATGAGACAACTTTCCCCCTCATCCAAAACCAAATCTCGTCAAAGTTAATATAAATAACACATTTCACTTTCTGCAAAATGCATACATTCTTAAAAGTTTTCTAAATAAGGGCTATTTTACAATTCTGATGAATTCCTTCCTTCTCTTTAGCATGACACCTCCAGTTTGCAATCTTGGTGAAGAAATTGAAGATACCAGGCATTTTAAATTTCCAACTCTACCGAGTCCCGAATACCGTGAGAATGACCCATGGCTACCGTTTAGTACACAGACTGTAAGCTTAACTCCAAGTGTGTAAGTCTCAAAATTAATTATTTACTAGTCAAAATTTTGTTTTATTAACGTGAACATTTTGTTAATGAAAAGATATTTAATTCTCTCTTTAAAGATTATTAGGAAAACGTGTTATTTCATAATACAGTTTATATATTTTTTTGTGTTATAGAATGGTTTCCGAGGGCCCGATTTCGATGGAGACACAATGTCAGTCACCAGATTGGGGTGACACCCATACATTTCCACTTTTTAACTTCTCTGGAAAGACAGTCGGAAAAGGATGCAGGTACGTGTATCATATTTAACACTTTAAGTCTATTTTAATTGTTAATGGATCATTCATTATATGACATGTAATTTGAGTAATCCCTCTTTGTACAGAATATTTAAATGGATTAAATTCCAAAACTGTGGGATTATCGTCAAAATAACACAACAGACATATTATAAATATAGACACACAGGTACATATATATGTATCAACACGCGTATACATGTATATTATTCAAATAACCCCTTTTTTATACATGTTTTTTCCTAATATCACATATTTTTTTTCCAGCTCCGTCCCCTACGATAAAATAGTTCAACTTGAAAAACGAATGCGATGTAAAACTAAGAAGACAAATGAAGGTACAACTTTATTGGAGGAATTAAAAAAAATACAGGGGAAGATAGAAGATAATTTAAAGGAGGCCAGCCGCTTAACAGACCAAATAGAAAAAGCAGTGATCGGGAAAAAGTTACATTCTCAAACTTAAGGACAATGTAAAAAAAACCTGATTGTGTGACTGTGTGTGTGTGCCCAGGATTCTATCAGTATATGGACATACATTGTAATTATGCTATATCTATGGAACTCTTTTAAACAATTATGTAGATTTACTGTAATCAGCAGATTAAATATATTTTTGTCATGTTGTGGTTAATAAAACATATAAATTTTTTCAAAATATTTGAGTTGATTCTTACCACAAATTTCACGTTGAATATTTGAACACAAATAGAGAAATTCTTGTATTAACTGTTAGTCTCTCTAGTCTTTCAAGCTCACATATTTTTGTATTACGTCTTTTAGATTGGATTGAGCTTTTATACCGACCCTCTTCGATAGAAACCCCCCTCAACATCTGTCATCTATATTATGATACTTTTAAAAATTGGCGGAATATTCCACAAACATTATAAACCCCACACCCTCAAAGAAGCACGAAAGCTATAACACCCCAACACTTGACATTTATAAAGTGATGACATATCTATTTAGTTGGGGTTCAAATATTATACACCCCAAATAAAGACATCTGCCGTTAATGAGTCATGCCCATGTATGATATTGGGGAGGGGTGTAACAAACCACTACTCTACTTATATCATGAGTAAAAATTGTATAATTTCCAAAGGACTATAACCAGAACAGACAATTGTAAATTCCAGCATTTCTATCATTCAATGCACATCAATATACAAAAAAATGGACAAAATGAGTTTCAATATAAATAATATCCATTTAAAATCCTTTAAAAACTATACCGTTTTTTTTTCATTTAATAATTTGATTATGCACAAGATTTTTTCATACACTGTCTGTTTTGATTTAGAAGAAAAGCCGACAAATGATTTCAACATTACAATTACAATTTCATTTTAATATGCTTGTCATGATTAGAAAAAAACATATATTGACACCCTTACAAACTCAATAATAAAAGAGCATATCCATTGTTAATTGATTCTTATTTTTATGACATATTATTGTAGGGAATGTTCGACGAGTAGAAAATATTGCAAAGGAGGGGCAGTAGGCGTTTTGACATTTGATGATTACTCCAAACCTGAAGATGGTTTAATGACGTTTCCTAAAGGTAATTTGTTTTTTAACTTAGGCTTTTCTACCTCAGGAATAGATTACCTTAGTTGTATATGGCAAAACTTTTAGGAGTTTTATTCCTCAATGCTCTTCAACTTCGTTTTTTATTTGGCCTTTTTAACTCTTTTTTATTCGAGCGTCACTGATGAGTCTCTTGTAGACAAAACGCCCGTCAGGCGAAAGCACAAAATTTAATCCTGTTATCTATTATGAGTTTTATTACGAGCATTGAAAGAGCCATTCGCCGCACATTATTAAGTTTAAGGGATATTCGACGTAACTTGCATTTAAATACCAATTAACACAGTTAGTTCACAATTGGGCACGTAAAGTATAAATTCAGTCTTACCTGTTCTGTCACCTTTTTGATTATTATAATAGTCAGCTATGTCATAAAACAGGTGTATTCATAGTATCCTGTATTATGTCGTATCGTATCCTCGTACATGTATAGTCAATGAGACAACTCTCCACAAGAGACAAAATGACACAGATATTAACAACTTTGTGTCACCGTACGGACTTTAACAATGAGCAAATCCCATTCCGCATAGTTAATTATTAAAGGCCCCGATATGGGATTAATATGAACACCTATATGCCAACACTATATTATAAGTATATTGACCTCCGTTAATTTTCGTGCACAATCATGTACATTAATTGCTTATAATTATTGGTTACTTCGTTTTTATTCATAGTGCTGTCAGATAAAAAAACATTTGTTTTACCATTTTTTAGACGTATCACTTAAAGTTGGATTTTCAACAATAATGAAGCATATTACTTTTGAGATGCATAGTAAAGCAGCAGTAACAGGTATACAAATTTATTTTAATAACTTGTTTTCTATTCCATTATAAAAAAAACCACTTACAAGCTTTAATTGGGGTAAGCAATAATGTGCGAAAAACACAGTGAGTCTACAGCTATACATTAAAGTGTTATCGTATTAGTAGCAAATATATTTTACAAACGAATTATTTATAGAACTCCTGTTTAAAGTAGGAAGCTATCATATAAAGGGTTATATGTAGGCGGCTTTTGTCTATTGCTATACCATTTTCTTTATCCAGTCTAGGCTGATTTTCAAGTGACATGCCAAATGTCCCATCCTTCTTCTCACTTGACATCTACTGCAGCATATACCTATAAAATTGGTTTACATGAACAAATAAAACAATTGCCACTGGACATTCAACAAAAATCAATCATTCATTCAAACAATTTATCAATTTTCAAATTTTACTTTATGAACGATTGCTCTATAGTTATATGTTTACTGTTTCGTAAACACGTTTACATGTAACATAGTATTTGATTAATTATTATGTTTATTTCAGATTTTCAATATCCTTTATTGAATGTAACGTTAACATTTACCAAAACTCCGTAAGTAATGTAATTACTGAAACACAGTAATATCCTCATCTGATGAAAAATACTGCTTTACACTACAAAATAAAAAGATTTTTTTGCATAATCCAGCTATAGTTTGCATTTAGTTTGCTTTTGTTTGTTTCGATTTTTACATGTTTTATACATCCATGGATGACTAAAAATATTAGGAAACTAGGTATCTCCGTCTAAAGTATATATAGGTGCTTTCAATTTTTAGAAGATCATTAAGGTTGTATACGAAAATTAACTATGTTCAAAGGATTAAATAGATAATAATTCATGTCTCAATGTCAGATTTTGATTGGTTCATACGAGTGCGAAAATATACCCTTTACAGAGACGCGAAATTAATACTGATGGTTGTAATAAACAAGACATTATGGATTATTCCTTTCAATTTCGAATAAAAAGGAAATAACAACCGAACATCCAGTATAATAAATTATTGTATAGTATGTACAGAAAAGGGCAATATAGCAGATCCTTACCCCTTATTGTAATGGTTCTTACCTTTAACGCCTATTGAAATAGATAATTATGTATCGAGTTATACGGTATGATGCAAAATAGAATTGTTGAAAGGTCCTTGTCAATATCATTTTTAATGGTTAACAATAAGGATATGAAAACATATTTATTGATATTGTTCTTGTGAATGATTTCTTCACTTTAATGTATACTTTATTTCTATTAATCAGCACCAAATACAACTACCAAACTCATTTACTGCTGACTGACGGATTTATTCCCGCGAATTCGGAAAAGGGTACGTTTTATTTATTGTCCCAATTTTGTCGTAATGTAAAGGAACGTTTTTGTTTTAATTCATCTTGATTTCTAATTAACTGTTCTACTTTTTGACAATATGCTTCGTCCTACATCTGTTGTGCTCTCGAAACAAAATGGTGCTACTATTTATTTGTATCTGTTAGTTGAATATCAGTCTGTTATTTGCTCTTTGTTTTTTTATTTGTATTTTTTTAACATTTACTCATTGTTGATGTATTCTTGATTTGCTTTGTTTTTCCTCTTTAAAGTCATCGTAGACAACTTAAGCATTCAAACACAAGAAAGTCTTAAATATATATGACGATTGAATTGTTGTACATTTGTCTTTACGGAGGTTTTTCTAGCTGACAATGCGGTATGGCATTTGCTCATTGTTGAAGGTCGAACGATGATTGATATTTGGTAATGTCTGTGTTATTTTGGTTGCTTGTAGAGTTGACTTATTGGCAATCATGCCACATTTTATTTTCCTACTATCTGTAGAAATTGATTATCGGTTTGTGAAAATTAGATTCAAACTATTTTCTTTGGAATTTTGGTTGTCTCATTGACAAGCTTCCACACCTCTTAATTTTTATACAGATAATAATCTGTACTGAAGTAGACAACGATCACAGAAACTTGCTATTTTTGCTTCCCTTCAACAAAACTATGACATATGGATAAAAGATACATACATGTATATTAATTTTGATGTAGGATATTTTGCGGAAATAGCTTGTAGCTGGAGTAAGCCTGATGTTGTTGCATTTGCTGTTCAATTACATACACATCATTATGGTAAGTAATAGTAGAGGTTGCATTATGTTAAATTTTGAAAGATATTATTTATTCAGTTTATTTCAATAATTATAAATCGAAAGAAATATTTATAGCGTTTTGTGATATAGTTTGACCATGCAAGGAAACATAAGTTATCGTAGCTTAATGTTTTCACTTATCTTAATTAACCTTAAGAATATACTCTGATTGATTCTGTTATCTAGGCGCAAACCAGCATTGCTAGAACTGTGCTTATGAAGTGGTAAAATAAAGTAGTAGTGATTTCTATATTCAAATTTATTGAAAACATTTGTATTTAAACAGGATATATGGCTGAAATGTATAGAGTTCGAAACGGTACTTGGACCTTAATGGCGAGTCAGTTAACACAAGGAAAATCTAAGGTTAGTTGTGTACATAGATATATGATAACCAATCTCATTAAACTACAGATCCACGCTCCGTTTACTAGGATTTGACCATATTCCTTTTACTTGAAGATCTCTTAGGATCCTAGTTAAATCTAGATATTTATTCTCATGAAACACACCTTAAACAATTGGAAGGCAGTAATTTCATTGCTAATGTTAGAATAACCAGAACAGGTAGTAGAACGTAGGGTTGTCATATTCTTAAAAGCTCAGCGTACATGTAACAAAGGAACGTTGATTTAATCAGAGTGTAACAAATCTCGGAGATATATGATATGATAGTCAATGAAACAACTATGATATTGACTAATATACTAAATGACAGGCTTGTAAACAAACATAGTTTACTATACCACTTTGAACATTACCAAAACACATACAGAAAAGTATACAGTAAAAAGCATAGAAAACACAATGTAAAGAATAACAAAGAGAAAACAGACGACCTGATTTATGTTAACAACATTAAATGATAAACTAAGCAGACGAAACTCAACGACAGTAACATTCAAATCATAAAGTAAAAAAGAATATGTTGAGTTTAAATAAGGGTGAATACGAGGTGAACGTCATTTCGTTTGCAACATTATGACAACTATAACTCATAAACACATAGAGAGAAGCATACAACATGTTTGATTTGTAAGGAAAAATTGACATCAACATATTGAATGTGAATAAAATAAGATATGCACATCCTTGTCAATATAATAGAATTTTATGCGACTGTCGTACGAGTAAGAGGTTTAGCTAGTATAACACGGTTGAATCCACAATTGCTACATAAGAAAATGCCTGTACAAAGTCAGGAAGATGACAGTAACTGTTGATATCCGTTTGTATGATATGTTTGAGCTTTTTATTTTGTTATCTTATTAAGGAGTTTCCTTCTGAAAGTTTCCGGGGTTCAGTATTTTTATGATTTTTCTTTTTTCGGTGGTATATAGCTTTATATGAAATAGCTGTATGAAATATCGTTGAATAAGTAAAAATTGTAACTAAAGAAATATGGATTTTTAAACGGCATATTGGCTTACGCAACAATTTTTCTTAAATATAAGTTAAATAAAGGGAAAATATAAATCATAATCATGATCACAACATTTAAGCAACTTAAGACATATAACATGTATAATGGCACAGCTTTAAGTGATATGTTTCAAATTATGTTAAGATCAACTATATCTAGTACCTTTTTATTTTAATTTGAAAAAATAAACGACTGACCTTTTACAGGTGTTATTACCAGTACCTGGAGGGGCTATTGATGTACGACGGGGAGATGTTCTGGTAAGAAACATAATATAATGATAATAGAGACTGAGCGATTCGCCTGACTTTATCATAAACAGGTCAATTGTTATCTGCTGTTTTGCATTAAAGCAGCCAAACTGTGTTTTCGGTTAATATTTCAGTAACATATAAAGTTTTAATGATCAGACAAAATGTGAAATCTTTTAAATTAAAATAATTAAATAAACGTAAGTTCTCGAGGGATTTTCAAATTTTAGAAGCAATGATTAAAAAATTGATAATGTTTTTATTGTACATTTCTTTGATTTATAGGCTGCGAAGTGTTTGTATATTACCAAAGATAACAAGATAGTTCGTTTCGGGTAAGATAAAGTACATTGTATACACTTGTATGTAGTACATGAAGCAGCTCTTAACAATTTCTATCCTTACTACAAAGGGGTCGTTAAAAGCCGTACCAAAACTAGACAATACTTAACAACATAAAAAGTCAAGCATAATTCATAAAGAAGGTCACAAAAATGTTATTGAACTTGACAAGGCAATCCGGTAGGGTTAGTTGTTCCTGGCTCACTAGTTGCACCCGGATTAATGATATTTTTTCTTTGCTATTGCTGAATTCAGGCAGATTTTACCATCTTTGTTTCCCTTTTTTCCTTTTTTAATAACTAATCACTAGTAAACAGTAGTATTTTCAACCATATTCGATATCATGATTAGTTCATATCAAAGTCAATTTGAACTTTTTGGTTTTTTAATATACCAAAGCCTAATTTTGTAAGCAAGTGAATCATACTTAAACTTTTTTTTCTCAGGGATCACATCAAAAGAATGAAAAAAAAAACTGTCATATACCTGATTTGATACAAACATTGAAAGTTTCGTTATTTTAAAAATGTGAATTAAACCTAGCTTAACATCTCACTTGTCTGCCAGTCGGGTACAATTCCATTATATTAACAACAAACAGACTTTAAAGTTACTCAACATTGCGTTATAATCTGAATCACTATAAAAACAAACGACTATGCCAACAAAGAAAAACAAACTTGCACTGAAACATTATATAAACAAAACACATAAGTAAAAATAAACGACAAACATACTAAAGATGACCATAGAACAATAACATAACGGTTGATTTATTTTGCAGGGAATCTGATGGTCAAGAGATGTGTAATGTTGATATTCATTTCGGTTACGAATTTAGATATGAAGATATCTTTAAACGGTCAAGTGCGTGTATGACGCAGCTACCGGAGTTTTCATTGTGTGACCACGAGGCGACATCAGGAATTTGTGGAGATAATAACAAAATAGACATGTAGAACGGTTTCCTTTTGTGTAGTTTGGTTAAATGAATTAATTTTTGTATCTGTGTTTTCCTTCTAAAACAACTTTATATGAATATATAATAAATTATAAACTATAATCAATTTAATTTTCTGGTAATATACTTACATATGTATATTAGTTTTATCCTCGTCGTGTTCTCTATTTTTAATTTCTTTTTTGTTATAATATTGTATTTTATTGTTGGTATAGGTTCAAACACACTGGAGTCAACATGCAGTCTTCAATACTACCTTTATGTCTTTTCACGTATTGAGTTGTGTATCGATCTGGTTCTTCAAAGTGGAAAATATGTTCTCCACAATAAATTTGAGTTTAAATTTTGTCCTTTTTTTTTATAAATTACAAAACGTATTTCTTCATTTGAAAAAGTATATGAAAAATACAGAACGCCAAAGTAAATAAAAAAATAAGGAATTCCTTTAAAAGTATCCACAGAATAAATGTTAAAGATTGTCATATTCCTGACTCAGTACATACATTTTCAGATGCCAATATATGGGTTGTACCTGTTTTCAGAGATAGTGATGCTTTCCATTGAATGCCAATTGTAACAAAATTTTGTTTATAGTTCCTTCATATTGACACACGATTCGACATACGAAACTCTTGTGTGAGCAACCGAAATCATTGGTTTAAGTGATAATACTTGTTATACATTAGTCAAAATAGGATAAACATACACTAAAACTAACAATACCAGGAACATACGACCCGAACAACATAACAATACAGTTTGTGTAGTTGATTGTAGATTGAAATAATTTATTTCCGATTAAGTACACATTAAGTAAAATAGAATAAAAAAACAAGGGTATATAAATGGGAAAAAACACTGCTAAAACATAAGGCGTCAAAATTAAACATTAGGACCCATCTGCATCCTGTACTTCAATAGCCAAAAACCCTTACGCTGGATGTACATGTACCGATTGAATAATGGCACTACTAGACAAAACGGATCATACGAGTACAAACTTAAAGGAAAACTGTCAAATAATTAAAATAATGCACAAAGTTATCACATAGAATCTACAATTCATAACCATACTGAATTAAGTGTGAAAGAGGGATGATAGATACTAGAGGCAGAGTCAAACTCATAGATAGAAAATAAACTGACAACACCATGGCTAAAAATAAAAAGACAAACCGACAAACCAACAAACAATATTACAGAAGACACAACATAGAAAACTAAAGACTAAGCAGCACGAACTCCACCAAAAACTTTGGATGATCTCAGGTGCCCAGGAAGGGTAGGCAGGTCCTGCTCCACATGTGGCACCCATCGCGTTGCTAATGTTATTACAAATCCAGTAAATAGTCTAATTCGGTAGGTCTCATTCGTAAAAAGGGAAGGGTATTGTTGTTACGACATAAGGAACATACCCGATAGCATTTTTCCATAACGGTCAACCAACTCGTGATGGCGTCCGTAAAATTTACGAAGGGATGATTTCAACTTCACCTTTTGGAACTCTTGGTTTCATAGCTTCCTTTTGAGAAGCAATCCTCTTTCAAGGAAATCAGGAGAGGAAATACAAGCCCGCGGTTATCGTATCAATTGGGAGATATATACTCCGTATGCAGGCGCTGCTGGAATGTTGGTACATAGACATTGAAAGTTCACAATTGGGAAGCTGAAATCATCTCTTTTGTCGTAAAGTTTTGTTTTCAACCGAACCTCATTGTCAATTTCTAGATGTTAACCAAGATATAATGCAGATTTAACTGTATCTGTAGTATCCTTTATCTCTAGTTCGATGGGATAGGTTCGTTCAACTTAGTCACCAAATTTTGTATTATTTAGTGAGAGAATATCATCTATGTAGTGGAACGTAAAGTTAGGACTCTAAAGTGCGTTGGTACTCTAAAGTGCAATGGTCACGCTAAAGTGCGATGGTGTACGCTAAAGTACGATGGTGTCTCACGCTAAAGTGCGATGGTTTTTTGTTTGCTAAATTACGATGGCATATCACGCTAAAGTGCGATGGACCAATAGGTTCGAGGGCTTTATAAAACGCGTTAAAGAACACTTAATGTAAAATTAGTCCTTTTGTATAACCTAGTATTTTAAGGTATACCATATGTGAAAGGCATTTCAATTTAACCGTAGTCTTAAGTGAATGATTCTAAAAGACCGACCACGTAATAATTGCTAAAAAGTAATTTGGGTGTCACAGAATACTATATGTCTTGTAAATGAATTTCTGACAATTCGGGCGTATTAAATATTGTGATAATTTGTGTAGCGTTGTAGTCTATCACTAATGGGAACACAACCCCTTACAATCGTCCTTTTTACATTACATATACAATATTCGATAATTGTCGGAATATGTAACATTTATTTGTTTAATTTAAATGAGAGAGAAAAGCGATTTTTTCCGAGCTTAATTTTCTCCTTTTTTGTAGCGACTATACACCCATGTTATATTTTCCTGCAATGTACAACTAACGTTTCAGTCGACAATTAATAATTTACGCAATATCTTCCGGCGTGTTCATTTTTAGTTTGTATAAACGACTGTTAACGTCATAATCCAACTACGTTGCGTACGTCTATACTTTCGCGGACCATCGCACTTTAGCGTAGACTATCGCACTTTAGCGTGGTCATCGTACTTTAGCGTCCCCATCGTACTTTAGAGTCCCACATATATATACGAATGCACACGAATGCAAGATGTGAGCTAACATTTCGAAACGTGCAGTAGTGGAAAATTTACCGTATGTCCGTTCTATAAAATGAACCCATCGAACAAATATACGTATAAAAGACTGGCAAAGGAGGCACACTTTATAAAGGTCTTTCAGCCAAAATCAAACGGATTTACGTAAACACGTTTGATTTATCTCCCCTTACCGTTATTGTAACGTAATTAACGTTACCAACGGTAGTGTCGTCAAGGACATTGATAAAACGTCGTCTGAAGATTGCCAGAAGGCATGAAAGCGCTAGTGACAATATTTTAACGAACTGTTATTATTTGATGTGAAATGTTGTTTGCGAATTTAAAACTTTTAATTTATATATATATATTATATATGGAAATACTAGTGACAATATTTTAACGACCTGTTATTATTTAACGTGAAATGTAGTCTGCGAATTTTAAAACTTTAATATATATATATAAGGTATTAGTACCTTCCAATGAACTTTATGATGAAACGAAATAGATATTCTTGATGAAATCCCGACTAAATAATGTTTTGCATGAATACAGATGACGTATATCGAACTAATAAAGCTCTTAAATGTCGAATGAGTTGAGAAATATATAATTCTTAAGTGAGGAAAAAATTTAATTTTAAAATTGGATTCGTCTGATTTGTAATAAAATAAAGTACTGAGATTACCACTTTAGGTAAATGTTACAAATTGAGACGGAGGAAGCTGTATCTTAAATTCATCAGATACTTTATGTTCTTAGATGAGCGGATCCGATAAACCTAGCTTTTTGGTAGGACTCTTGTTGCTCAGTCTTTTTTTCTTGTAATGTTTTGTGGACTGTTGTTTATCTCTTCCTTTTCGTTTTGTGAGTTAGTCTCCCTCATGATTTATTCCGCCTACAACTATGTAGAAAACTCAGGAGTAAGCACCACGAACCCCGCAAAAAAGTTGCTGATGGGGTTTTTCAAAGAAGGGTATATGCTGTATTTGTAGCAGTAATGATACCCATCGTGTTGCATGAACAGCTACATCCCTCGACGGAGAGATCAAGAAAACATGAACTGTATTGTCGTTATTACAAGTTGAATATGTATTGGGTCATCTGTCACATATATTCGACAAAAATTCACCAAATATTGATAGCATCTGATTAGAGTTTAACGAAATGTATAAGCTACTAACAACTATAATGCATATCTTAAATGCAAATAATAATTTATTTATTTTCATGCGTCAGAAGAATATCTCTAGATTAACCTTCATTAAAAACACAAAAATCCAAACTATCAAAAGCCAAAAACGTGTAAGACCTATAACCAGGAGTAGCTATACGGGACATAACAATAATAAGCAAAATCATGTTAGCTCTTCCTTGGCTAAAAAACACATAATGTAAGAAGAAAAAAACTGTGTTAAATCATGTTAGTCCGGAATGCCTCTCTTATTTGAGCGTCACAGATGAGTCTCATGTGAACAACAGTTTACAGTATTATGGAATTGACTATAGCTTTATCGTTTGTGTGTTACCGTGTTTGAACGCGGATGCAATGAAGTTCTGTTATTGACAGATACATACAGTCTGTTGAAAAACAACAGTCTGGGTGATAGTGGCTGTAAAACTCGTCTTAAAAGCGGTCCCGGATGACTGAATACAAACTTCACTTTTTCCTTCAAACTCGTTCTCTCCATTAAGCAGCTATCTATCATAGCAACGATAAGGAGCTATCATTATATTAATTGTAGTCTCGTTTAAAAACTATGATAGAATGAACGAATGAATTACAAGCCCAGTCTTAAAAATAAGATGATGTGGTATGGTTGCCAATGAGACAACTCTCCAGAAGAGGCCGTATGACTAATAAATAACAAGCTATAGGTCACTGTACGACCATACTGCCCATACCACGTAGTCAGGTATAAACGGCCCCGAAATGACAAATGTAAAATCAGTTAAAACAAAACAAAACAAAACAAAAAGGACCTAATTTATATTTTAAAAAAGAGTGAACGAAAAACAAATATGTAACACATCATCCAATAGATTTAGTGCACAGAAGTCATTAACAGTCACATTAAATGTTTGATAAATATATGTTATTGTACATTTCGTTCAATGATCATGATCATTGTGTTGTATCCCGTGTCGTTTATTAAAGTAAAATATTACGAATTTAAAGTATTTTCGAAGTGAAGAATATTTGGAAATAACTAGACACACCGATTGTTCTAAACTCAAAATTACAAAACATTTATATGCAGAAGTTAACAAACAAAAATTGACTTTGAAATGGCTTTTGAATAGCAAAATCTTCAAAGATCATTTAAGCCTGCGCGTTTATCAACCCTCATATATTCTAATCAATAAGGAAAATCAAGATCCCTCTAGTCGGTTATGATTTGCTTTACGCGCAAACAATTAAAAAGAAGTTTGATAAAAGAAACTGCGTGTATGAAATGGGGAAAAATATGTAAATCTGTTAACCATCTGTAATTTCACAATTACGCATCATCGTTGTTTTAGGGTCTCTAAAACTTCCATATATACTGTTTGGGAATAGATTCATTTTAAATCCAAAAGATACGCGCCAGTTCTATGTTTAGGATGAAATAATTTAAAAGTGGAAAATGTTATATTAAATTCATCATTCACCCAATTGTATTGTAGATTGAATTCTTCTGACAATGCCTTAGAGACAATGTAGCCTAGGGTAATTATAAAAATCCGTTCAAATCCCATAAGAACAAAATTTTGGATTAATAAACGTACAAGTTTAAATTCTCCTTACATAAATATTGCTTGAGTATAACATAAAGAACGTAATGTACATTTTTCTAGGTGAGAGATGGGGCAACTGAATCAACATAGGTATTAAATAAACACTTCGACTTTCTTACATCCTTCTCATTGAAATGATAAATAATAAGAAGGTCATGTACTTTTCCCTTATTGTCATGTTTTTATAGCACGCATATATAAAATAGGATAAACAAATGTAATTAATCATCATAAAAACAACCATATTAGCAGATTCAAAAACAAGATACAGCCAGTATTGTTTATTTACTACCCTTTTGCGCAGAAAAAAATTATTCTTGTTGCGGAATATTATATTATTTATTATTATTTTTATTGTACAAAGACGGATTTATCAAGTGATGAAAAATATGTTTGCTGATTTCGTTTTCCTAATTCTTAGAAACAGAAAAAAAAACTTTTCCTTAACCATTTTAGTCTGTCATGTGACAATTTGTTTTTATTTACTCGAAGGAATGGATTTTGTCATATCAAATAACCGATGCGAAAGTGTAAGTAGTAAACAATTATGTTAATGTAATGATTATAATACATGTATATGTTGACAAATTGTACTGTCTATTAAGATGTAAAATATTTTTAGTTTATTTTTCCAAATTGTGATTTACTGTAAACGTAGCGTAAGTCGATATTCATTAAGAATTTAAGTTGTTGTCTAGAAGGTAAAAAATATAGTTATTACATAGTATCAATATTGATATCAATGATAGAACATAATTGAAAATGTTTTGTTAATCAATTTTGTAGTTTGTCCTTAACTTAGCTTACTTGACCTTAAAACAAAGTAGACGATATTGGATGTTTTATTGTTGTTATTGGCCTCTTTGAACACAAACAAGTTAAAGTCTAGTTTCAGTGATCGTGCTTATTCCTGAGACTGATTTTCCCAAAGTGCTATCTCCTTTTGTTTTATTTATAAACTGAAATTATAAAGAGTATCATTTGAATGTTGTCTAACTTAGTGATTCCTTTATTGTATACATTGATAAATTAGCTGATCTGTAAAAATATCATCTTCATGCCTTATATATCATGTACTGTAGTACGACGCTAGATTAAAACTGACGTGGAAAGGTAACACCCGGCCACCGAAAGCTTCATGTTTATGAATCCCAGGTGGTCGTGTGGTCTAGCGCACCGGTTACAGTGCAGGCGATTTGGTGTCACGATATCTCAGAAGCATGGTTTCGAATCTCGGCGAGGAAATAACAAAAAATTTGCGAAAGCAAATTTACAAATCTAACATTGTCATGATTGTTGGGATGATGTTTAGACGAGTTGTTTATACATTCATCCATGATTATCACAAAGAGGTGAAACCGGTAGGAGAAAAATATAGAGAATTAAAGGACTTTAAGAGCATTTTGAAATTTAATCTGATTGATATATCTACTAGTGTGGACACAACATTAAATTTTGTATATATATATATATATAACTCGTCTAAACATCAATCCAACAATGTAAGATCTGTAAATTTGCTTTCGCAAATGTTTTGTTCTTCCCTCGCCGGGATTCGAACCCATGCTACTGAGATATCGTGACACCTAATCGCTTGCACTGAAGCCGTCCCGCTAGACCACACGACCACATGGGCTTCACAATAATAAAGCTTTCGGTGGCCGTGTGTTACCTTTCCTCGTCAATTTTAATCTAGCGTCGTACTATAGTACATGATATATAAGGCACGGAGATGTTATTGCTACAGATCAGCTCAATTGTCTATAGTAAAAGATCCTTCTATATTTATAAGTACGTCTCAGTCAGTGACAACTCAACAACAGATTTATCCATCGGATCACCAGCAATGATGGTGATACATGGCTGTGTACATTATGTATATAAAACTCGTCTAAAAATTAACCCAACAATGTTAGATCTGTAAATTTGCTTTCGCAAATTGTTTGTTCTTCCCTCACCGGGAATCGAACATATATATTCAAATCAAAGCAAGCTTGGGTAATAAAAAGCAAATATTTTCATCCTAGAATACAAGTAACGAGTTTTGTGTAATGATGTTTTAGGTGACGAGAAATGAATCAACCAATTACTGTGTACACGTTATTCATAGCTGCATTATTTGGTAAGTAACTGTTTATTCATAATGATTGTTAAAATATAAAGTTATTTTAAATGTTATATGTGAGACTTTTCAAATGATATTGATTTTACACCATATTTTGTAAATTTATCCTGGCTTAGTGTAATGCATGATAAAAGTAAAACGATTTTTTTTTTAATAGTAATAAATGGTAGGATAATATGCAACGGAAATAAAAGCCCACTTTTACAATGTTATCCAGACAATGTGTAGTATGTACATCTTTATTTTAAATGTTTTAAATATCTTTGCCACTGCTGATTGAGCTCTTCTTCCTCGGGGGTATCACTGGCTTAGTAGTCAGCACTTCTGTGTTGAAATGAAATATTATTGATATGGTCATAATTATAAATCAGCTGTAAACAAAACAAAATAAATACTAAGGCTTTCCTACATACGGAATAGATTACATGAGCTGTTTTTGGCAAAACTTTAATTTTGCCTTTTTAACTCGTTTTGATTCGAGCGATGAGTCTTTTGAAGATGAATCTAGCGTCTTGCGCTACTACAAAAAATTTAATCCTGGTATCTATTTGTTATTCTCGTGGTGTTTTGTCTGATGCTTGGTCCGTTTCTGTGTGTGTTACGTTTCGGTGTTATGTCGTTGTTCTCCTCTTATATTTAATGTGTTTCCCTCGGTTTTAGTTTGTTACCCCGATTTTGTTTTTTGTCCATGGATTTATGAGTTTTGAACAGCGGTATACTACTGTTGCCTTTATTTATGGGTTTATATATATCTATATATATTCTATTTAAGTTTATTGGTATAAAACAGATTTATTATACAAAAAAAATCCTGTTTTTTAATGAACGCTTTTCATGGGCGAAAATAAACATGACATTTAATGAACGCTTTCATGGGCGAAGTAACCAATCATTTCAAAAGTCCTTACTGCATCATTTTTAGTAATGGTTATCCTTTACTTTTGATAAGAACAAAAGAGTTTGAACTAAGATAAATATTTTTAAGGAGACGTAACTACGAAATAGTGCACGTCTAAAGGAATCTGCACGAACTTGTGCTATCTTATATTTTAACCGGAAAAAACGTACGATGACCCTATTTTTTCTTTTGATAATCTCAAAGCATTTAATAAAAGCTATCTTCAGTATTTTATTTTACAAATCTATCATTCAGTTTAGCTTCTGATCAAATAATGATGTGTTTTCCAATGTGTCATTTTGTAAGTTACTGTAGCTAATGAAAAATATTCAGTGACCTATCATTTTTATTATATTTTTGAACATTTCACAATATATACTACCCATATACTATAATTTGACAAAATCTGAATAAATTCTATTATTTCTAATTTATACTCCCATACCACCTTAACTGTTCTTTTTCTAGATATGCTTGGATTAAATTTGCAGCTGATAACACATTATTTATTCTTACATACTTTTGATTTTTCTACCCTATATGCTAACATTGCCTAAGTAAATTTTTAAAATGTTTGTATACACATTAAACGACAAATTTATGTGACGTATAAAATTTTCTGACGTCAGACACACAAATCAATGAATGTGTTTGTAAATAGATGTTTTTTGTGTTCTGTTAAATTGTTCCTTTTAAAATTGTTATACGATGATGACTGATGTACCCATATTTTGACTATTTTATTTATTGTGTCTGTTAAGTTAACGCATCAATGTTAATATAACGGAATTTGATGAGACTGTCATCAAACTGAGAGGGTTAGCGCTATAAAACCAGGTTTAATTTACCATTTTCTACATTTGAAAATGCCTTTACCAAGTCAGGAATATGACAGCTCTTGTCCATTCGTTTTTGATGCGTTTTGTTATTTGATTTTGCCATGTGATTATGGACTTTCCGAATTGATTTTCCTCCAAGTTCAGTATTTTTGTGATTTTACTTTTTATAATATATAATATCTATCAACTTTAAACAGATAATACAAGGTCATTCATTAGAGATTTGTATTTAATAATTATTAATTTTGTTTTAAAACAAATTATAAGTTTCATTGTTGAAGACCGTACGGTGACATTAAGTTAGTACCTTCTGTCATTTGGTCTTTAATGAAGAGTTGTCTCCATGACTAGTCTATCACGTGTTTATATTTTATACATATATAAGGTTAGGCAAGATATTCTTACTTTTAACGGCGTGATTGTGTTGTTATAATCATTTGAGTCCTGGTTTGTTTTAATAGGAATGGTACAGTCTATTCGAGAACTGCCATACATTTCTGTGGACTCAAAACAAAGCGATGAGGAGCAATTTCAATACAAAGTTGTAATACCACCTGTACAAACAACAGAGGTAATATATGGATAATGTTATATAAGGCAGCAACCATTTGATTTTCTGGGGAGGGGGTGGGGCTATGGATTTTTTTCCGGACAATCTATTCTTTTGGCTAAACATTTTTTTTCTTTCAATTTAAGCATTACATATAGTGTATAGTTGCAGCTGAAGGTGAAACAAACAATTTTATTTTCTCAGGATCAAAAACAAATTATTTTTTTCTCAAAAAAACTGGAAACAAACTGGAAAATTCATAGCCCCCCCCCCCCCCCGAAAATCAAATGCTGGCTGCATAAGTTGTTACTACTGTTAAAGTAGAAATGTTCGTTGGGGATTTAATTTCGTTTATTTCCTGGATAAAAAATATACACGAAATTAAAACTTCAACGAAATTTTAACTGTAGCTTAACATTATTTTATGAGAAGACAAAATCATTTTGACATTCATGAATACATACAATGAAATTAATAGGTTAATTGATTTGGCAACACTATTAAAACGTTTTCTTTCAGTCATATGATAATCCTAATCTTTTGTACAGTAAAAAATAATGATCAAGAAGTGTCAATCAATGTCATTTGACAGTTGTTGTAATGGTCTGTTATTCCCGCAAGCCGTAATTTTTTTATTACACAATCATTGTCTTGGGATACAAGATCAGAGGTGTGTACGTCAAGCTAGCGGGTGCAGGTCAAAATAAATCATAAGTGCTCACTGTTAATATTTTGACAAATAGTTTAAAAATGCAATTATTGATTTTCCAATTGGCGAAAGTTAATATAGTTTCATTGAATATTCTCAATAATAATGTGACATTTACATATTTGTTTCTCAACTTAAAAACCACGAAAGTTAATCCCCACGAACTTACTTTTGAATACAAAACCACGAAATTGTAACCCCCACGGAAATTAAGGTTTATACAATAACATCTGTATTAACCAGACTTAGGCACCACTAAAATTCTAAGCGCGCTGCTCAAGGGATTTTATTGGTTAAAAGTTATAACATGCACAGTGTCAACCTTAGGAAAATCCAAGTCATGTGAACTTTATTTCGTGTACAGAAAACATATGTTTTACGCAAGTACGAAGACGTCATACACATTTTGGAGTGTTTACGGTGACTGATATCATTATCAGCACCGAAAGCTTAGAGCGATAACCACAAACAATTTCATTTATGTAATACAAAGTAAATAATTTAATAGAGAATCATGGCATTTTTGTTTTTGATACTCCCTTTATCAGTCGTAATAATTGATGAAAGTCAGAATGAAAAAAAAATCTTCATCAGCCATTAAATATGTTTGGATTTAATTTGAAATGATATGGCGTTGTTTGTTAAACTATTCGCACGTGTACTGTCGATTTGAAATTTCATCAAATTGAGATACCAAACGATATTTTAGAACTGAGTATTGTGGGAAAAAAAACCTATAAATTAACCAACCAAAATTAAACTATTGTGGTTTACAAATCAGTCAATTGGTTAATCTGCTGTCTATATGTTTAACATTTTCTATTTAGGTAAACAGGTACATTTGCTATTCAAAATCATTAGAAGAGATAGGAGAAAGTTACATAAGTAAGTCCATAATTTTATTGATTAGTCTTAGAAATGGTTTGAATCATCAACATAAAAAGAAGTGATAACTATTGAAACTTTCTATTTATCTAATTCGCAATTGATAATTATCTGTCCTAATCCGTCCGCACCTGATAGGTCTTTGCGTTTTGCTGTTTTTCTAAGATTTTTTTTTATGGAAGTACATATTTTCAGTCATTAAAAATTCATTATGATAATATATAAATATATTATATTGAAAAAACAAGTTTTTCAGTGGTTGTTGATTGTTGATGTGGTTCTCGTTTTTTATATGGATTAGACGTTTAAAGTTCCTTTTTGAAAGTATTACACTAGTAATGTTGGTGCCCATTGTAGCTTGCTGTTCAGTGTGAGACAATGCACCGCTATCCATATCGTATTTGACCTATAATGGTTTACTTATTAAAAGTTCTGACTTGGATGGAGGGTTGACTGATTAAAAGTCATACCACATCTTCCTATATCTAAACACAAGATAAATTATTCATTATTCTGATGGCCATTAAACAATTATATCTTGTGATTAATCGCACATTTAAACCTCTTTGAGATAGTTTTCTCGTTTGCATTGTTTAAAATTTGTTATATGGGGACCTTTTATAGTTTGCAGGATAAGTTTTGCTTATTGTCGAAGGCCGTTGCGACTTATATTTGCCAACGTCTACAATAATTGATGTCTTGTGGAAAATTATGCTTTTAGCAATATCAAAACACAGCTTCTTTATTTTTATAAGCATATTGTATTTTTTTCATGTAAGACAAACTTAAGAGAAAAATGGTCTTAGGTAAAAATGAGCTATCTGTCATGTTTTAAAGAAAGGAAGACAATTTAACTCAACTAGTATATTGTTTATTTCACTGAATACTTACATAAACTTAGGTATACAGTTAGTTAAGAATAATGCTTTAAGACGTAAAGACAAAACACACATTCATCTTAGAATAAAGCATACACTGCGTGACATATTAGAATGGAAAAAAGACCAGAACTAATCTGAAAAATATATTTCAACAGTTATGACCTTTATTGACATGCATCTATACTTTACTGTTGTATCATTGATACTGACCTATTTGTATGTTTTCAGCAAAGTTGTTAACTGAGCCTGACCCAATCGTTAAACCACATCATGTCGACGCCGGTGTGTGCCTAGAACCTTTACATGAAGATGCTTCATGGTAAACATTCTAACAACTTTTCTTTCTTTCTATTATTAATAGATAAAAGGAGAAAGAGATACTTGTAAATGAGAATATGCAAAATTAAACAAAAAACAAATGCAAATATAGTTCAATGCTTTATTCTTGTTTACTTCATGTAATTTGTATAATCTTACTGAAAAATGTTGCACTACTGTCTTTCTCGTGATAGACATTCTGAATTGATAAGTGCGCTTTCTCCTACTTTAAATAGTCAAAATTTGTATTTTCGTAGTTACTTGTTTCTTTTAAAGATACAGTATGTAAATGTGGAACATATATTTAAAAACAAATAACTTTATTATAATTTTTATAAATAATGTCAATAAAACATTGGATATAAACTACTTAAAAAGTTGTGTTATTCATTCTAAGTATGAAGATCGTTCAACCACTGACAAACTTCAAACATTCACAACTTATATTGTATACTGCACGTACATACTTTTTTAGGGATTGTCAAAGAGGACTAGCATGTAAAGGCGATGCTGTTGAGTTCAGTGTTACAGACAATTTCCAGTCTGTCGATAAACCTTTCTACGTTCTACCAAAAGGTAATTATTTTAAAATGTTAGCGAACATTTTAGTAAGTATGACATTTTAAAACAATAGATACTAAAGGGATATACACTGGTAATGATAAAATGTTTGAAGAAAAGTGAAATATATCAAAGGGATAACCAAACTCATGGGTCGAAAATGAAGTGACAAGGCTATAAAAAAAATGAAAAAAACAAACCCCACCACTAACCTAGGTAGATGTCAATAGCTCTGGAAAGGAGAAAAAGATTAGGCATCCGTCATGTGACTCATTTAAGTTTAAATGTACATTGTTAAAATATGTCTCAACTTATTAAAGGACGGTCAGCATTGGGATTACATTATATTTTATCCTTCTGTACACTCGTAAGCTAAAAACAAATATTCAACACTTATACTGTACATTTTAATATTCATGAAACTTGTATGATACATATTAAAATAAGAAAATTTGTGAACTGTGAAGCAATGTGAGAAAACTGTCCAATTACAGATATATCACCAAAAAAATCTTAAAAATTAACGGATGCTCCAATTTTTTCTTTAAATAACTGTAAGTTTGAAAATAAATATTAAACAAGTTTTATGTCTATGAAACTTATATAAATGCATTTAAAAGTAAAGAGATGTGGTACGATTTTCAAAGTATCAAGGAGTGTTCAAATGAAGTAGGCGTATGCAATTATAGGCCACAGTAAGGCCTTTAACAATTAGAACAACCCATACCGTATAGTCGACACAGAGACAAAAAAAAGTGAAGTAATATTATTTCAAACGAGAAAAAAAATAAAACATAATTTTTCTAAAATATCTTTGAATTCAAAAATTTATTATTTGAAGATGTATCAGCAAAAGTTGGTGGAAATGGAAAGAAATATTTTTTAATTGTTCAGATGCATATCTACGAACCATTAAAAGGTAAGAAATAAGTAAAACATAGAAATGATTAGAAAACAAATACGAGGAATATGTTTACATAGCAACAAACTTTCATAGAATTCCTCATCCAAATCTTCACGACTGTCTTAAAAAAGACATTTGAAAACTATAATTGTTTTATGTAGGTCCCCTATATGAGTTTGAACCTCCAAAATGTTTAAGGATGAAATATATCAATGGGGAATTAAGACACCATATGTTTCCAATAAAAGAGAACAGTATGGCTAAAAACAGAAAAACGACGAAATGAAATCTACAAAACATTAAATATTAATCAACACACAGTTTTAATGAGTTCTGACTAAATGGAAGAGTCAATATTTTAAATAAGAGTATAGTTTCCCAATTGCAAAGTATCGGATTAACGTTAAAGAAGAAAAATAAGGCAACAGTAGTATACCGCTGTTCAAAACTCATAAATCCAGGGACAAAAAACAAAATCGGGGTAACAAACTAAAACCGAAGGAAACGCATTAACTATAAGAGGAGAACAACGACATAACACCGAAACGTAACACACACAGAAACGGACCAAGCATCAGACAAAACACCACGAGAATAACAAATATAACAAGAAAACCAAATACATGAATTTGGGATAGACAAGTACCGTGCCACGTCTGATCTCAATATCTCAAAAATAAGAGAAAACACAAACGACTCAACGTTAAAATGCAACACACACAGAAACGAACAACAATATAACAATGGCCATCTTCCTGACTTGGTACAGGACACTTTTAAAGGGGAATAAAAGTGGTGGGTTGAACCTGGTTTTGTGGCATGCCAAACCTCGCACTTTAATGGCAAAGTTAAATATAACATTGAAATGACAACATAATATTACAGGACTGCAATACAAATAAATAGGAGAACATATTAGACAAAGAAAAACATGATTAATAGATAACAAAAAGCATCAGGTTTAAAATTCAATACGCCAAAAACGCGCCTTGTCCACACAGGCCTTACAAGTGACGCCCAGATATAAAAGACGTGGGAACAAAACTGACACACAAAAAAAATAAAAAAATTCGGCATTAGGAAATTGTTAAGTATGCCAATAAACATGAGCTTAATAGGTAGACACTTCATCTTAAAAACCAGCACCAAAAATGACGGGTTTGGTAATCAGTAGTTTTAAATATGATAATGAAATTGTATGTTATCTCAATTAGTAATCCTAATTTACATTATTTTTTTTTATTACAGAGCCTGCATCGCCGGCCAATATAACTTTAACATTCAAGAAAAAACCGTAAGTTCAATTTTTTTTATTAGATAATCGTTGCACAGTTTTGATAAGATTTTACTTTTAGAAAACAACTGTATCAAATTCAAATTGATTAATATGATGAAGTTCTTTGATCATTTGAATAGCATGATATAAAATATTGTAAGGTCATTAAAAACTATCTTGTTTACTTTAGAATCGTTAATGATTTATGTTATATCATAGTTTTTTATGATAACTTTGTGCGTTTCATTACATTGTCCATAACCGGTAAAATGAGGTGCAATTCTGTGAATGAAAAATGTACCTATTGAAATGATCTATGTCTTTTTGACCTAAGTGAATAGTTGTGATATTGGCAATCAGAGGTCTGCTTATTTTGTTATGATTAAAAACATACAAGTAACGTTTTGTTGTATAATTAATTTTAGAACAAAGTATAATTACCAGAAGTTCTTACTTGGGAATGAAGGTTTCGTTCCTGCAAGTAAACCAAATGGTATGTATAAATTAGACATGTAGCTTACAAATACATAATAACAAGGAAATTGCATTTGAACAGATCATATAAAATAGAAGTTTTAAATATTCATCATTTCAAATTCCATACTCTGTAGTCCTTAATTTAATGTAGCAAGTTTTGTTGTAGTATGGCCTGAAACTTTTTTTTTTGTATTTATCATGTGTTTTTTTTTTCATCACTAATACTTAGGGTTGAAACTGATTCTGTTCTGCAAAGTCCCGAACGCACCTTCAACTCAGGAGACCATTTCTTTGTACGGATATGATATATAACACACGTTTCTTAAAATATTTTCTTTCTATTGGAAAGTCATGAAAGTGAGTAAGAAACCTAATGTAAAATTGACTGAAGATAAGTTTGGCTTATCCTTGAGATCAAATAGTTATCAAAGGTACCAGGATTATAATTTAGTACGCCAGACGCGCTTTTCGTCTACATACGACTCATCAGTGACGCTCATATCAAAATATTTATAAAGCCAAACAAGTACAAAGTTGAAGAGCATTGAGGATCCAAAATTCCAAAAAATCGTTTATTTAAAATATCACACATTCTTGATTTTCACATGATTTTATTTATGTGCAAGTAATCTAGGAACCGGGTTTGGAACGTTCTAAGCTTTAGTTCAGTAAGTGACATTTTTATTATTTACATATGTATCGTTAATAACATCAACAATTTTCTAATGGAATGAAGCAGTCCGTTTACTTGGAAATAATGCTTTTACTACATTTATGAATAAAACTATCAGGTTTCGTATAATGATGATCATTATATAAGATGTAATAATACAAGTAGTACCTGTACACACATATCGAGAAACATATGAATATGTTATTTGATCATTTTTTAGGTTTCTTCACACATGTTGGTTGCGAATGGAAAAGACCTACAGCGATTGCCTTTCATTATTATGTTCATACACATGTACATGGTGAGTATTTTGAATAACGTTTCTTTTAATCTATATCAACTTAGTATTAATGTCCGTAGAACAGTTTGGATTCTAAATGTTGATTTTATTGTTTTTTCCTACCCTAACAGTCCATACCAGTTATTGTCATTAATTGCACTCATAGATTAATCGGGACTAAACTTGATTTTTGATCTCGTTTATCACTGGATTAACTTTGAGGTTATGTAACTTTTTAACATAGATATATAAGGTTACTAGGGGAATATACAGGTTTGCAAATTGAAATTGTTCAACCATTGACCATATCAATTTGAAATGAAATGGTGTATGTGTCATTGTAACAGTGTGTTGTTATGTTGCTATTGAATCGATGAACCAGTAAATCTCACATCTCTATTTGCCCAAAAAAGTATACATTTTAAGTAATGGTGAATATATAAGAAGACCTTTTCCAGGCAGTTCAAACCTTTTTTTTGTACGAAGAAGACCAATTTTCGGAAGTTACAAAAGAACATTTACAAACTTATCAAGTCCAGTGAAACTGACAATACCATGGAAAAAAACTCAAAATACAGTAAACATAAAAATATAAGTTTCTAATCACTATTGAGCAAACAAAAGATTTATATCATGAATATTACTCACAAAACAAGAACAAATTAAAACGGATTCATCTCAAAGTGTTCGAAAAGGAAACCAATAATTGGTCCCTCGCGCCCGTCATGTTGATACAGGTTGTTTTTCACACAACCAGAAGAAAGAGTTTCATTACTTTCTATTTGACTATAAAGATTTCAGTTGTCAAAGCTTTATTTCAGCTACATTGACAAATTAAGAATTCTACTATGTACTATTGGTCACTATACATTTAAATTAATTTTTTTTGTCAGGTGTTTTCGCCGAAGGATTTCTTATTCGAAATAATACTTGGACATACCTTGGTGGTCAGAAAACTAGGGAAAGACATCAGGTCTGATTTATGTGATTCTTAAGGATTATCTATGAGTCGTTATTAATATTGTTTGCTGTTGTGCATTGTATGATTTAAGATGTACTTTCGAGTGTAATTGCAACTGCAAACTTATAGAAGAAAGTTTTGAAGTAAATAAGGACCAATCTATATATTTAAAAAAAAATCTTACAGTTTTTGTCTGTAAAATGAGGCAAAAAGTTGTTTTTCGGATTTTAGAAACAATATTAATGTATTTCAGTTAATAGTAAAGATTCATTTACATCTAGCACATTTAAACTACCGATTTTCTTCATAACTGATGACAGAGAGTAGATAATCACAACATTTACATCGTAAATATTTAAAACCAATTATAAGAATTTGTAAGATTACAACTCACAGGAGTCAACTACTAGTATTTACTTTAAATATTGTTTATCACTGTTACGACAAGATAGTTTTGAAATCATGTATGAATATTAAACCTTCATAGTTGTTGGGGTTTTTGTTTGTTTGTTTGCGTGCTTTGTTTTTATTTTTCATTCACGCATAAAGTTTCCTTTAATATCAAAAAATATCTTTGCAACATATTATGTTGTTTTGTTTAATTTATCAAAACGTATGAAATATATATTTACACTTTAGGTATGGTTTGATGTCGTAAACGGACCAGTAGAAATACGACCTGGTGATATTTTAGTAAGTTTTTTTAATTTATTTACCAACCTGGTGATATGGTTAACAAATTCGTCTCATTTCATTTCAAAACAGTTGTGAGATATTTTAGGAGATGTGGCAGTTGTTACATTTTATATGGTAGCTTAGTTTCATGGCTTGAATAATATACTTTACGATATGAATACAAATACAATCTTCATTCAAATCCATAGAAGCTATTGTACTCCTACCATATTAAACTCAAAAGTTTATTTACATCTTCTATTTAAAATAATAATCCGTTGTCTGATATAGTTGCAGTTAACATTAATAAACATATAGTACATGTGATATAGAACTTGCTCAATATTGTTCAGTGTAACACATTATGTGAAAATCTCAAGGCATGCAATAATTGTGATCGATGTTTTATATGCATGTGTCTCCCAGAAAATGTGAACAAATGTGCTTTGTTAATATGCCTATTGTGTTTTTTCTCGCATACTTGTATGTTTTTATAATGTTTAAAATTATTACACACTGTTGACTGCTGTACCCAAAATTTTACTTTTTATGTCAGTTTGTTTTGTTCACACATCGTTGTCAATATAATGGAATTGTATGCGACTGTCATACAAGTGAGAGTTTGAGCTAGCTATAAAACTAGGTTGAATCCATTATTTTCCATATGAGAAAATTCCTGTACCAAGTCAGGAATATGACAGTTTTTATCTTTTCGTTTGATGTGTTTGCACTAATGAATTCACCGTTTGATAAGGGCTTTTTTTAAATTTTCCTCGGAGTCCAGTATTTTGTGATTTTTTGTCAGACGAAATAAAATGAAACGATGATGTAAATGAATTATTGGGTTTTTACCAAAAAATACGTTTATTCAATTTATGCATAAAAACTATAAATTGTCAATGATATACTATTCGACAAAATAGTGTTGTATTGTTCTATAACAAGATTTATGTAATCATCATTTTTCTTTTCAATCGTAAAGATATTCATTTATCTGAACTATTTTTTATTTCGAATTGATTGTAACCAAACTGTTGAGTTAAGTTTTTTCACATAGTGTGTTACTTTTAAGTTTTTGAATATAGACAAATTTACGGCAATGTATTTATCCTTTATTGCAGGCTTCACGTTGTTTGTTTATCAATAATGAAGAAAAAGATATTGATCTTAAGTAAGTAATGAAAGAATAAATTGATCAGTAGAGCACTTGCTATTTATACAAGGTAGAACATTCGAAGAAAATACATACCTTACAGAACTCAAACAAATGAATACTTTTTTTATAATTTTTTGGATCTCAGGGACTTAATGTAGCCGACAAAGCTCACACCTCTTCACTGTTGCTGCAAAATGGCTTTTATGATCATCTTGAGGATAATTATTTACTAGATATAAATATCACATAGCATGCGAACTGACACATACTGATGCATGAAAATATAAACATGTTTTAAAACAAACAATAACTAAAACTGTACTTATATGACCAGTAATCAAAATCTATATACAATGTACCATATAAATATAGGCAACAGTAGTATACCGCTGTTCAAAACTCGTAAATCTATGGACAAAAAACAAAATTAGGGTAACAAACTAAAACTGAGGGAAACGCATTAAATATAAGAGGAGAACAACGCACAACATTAAAATGTAACATACACAGAAACAGACTAAGCATTAGATAAAATCCGATGAGAATAACAAATATAACATCAAAACCAAATACATGAATTTGGGATAGAAAAGTACCGTAAAACGTCTTATAGTAATGTGAATTCACACTCAAATATAAGAGAAAACAAACGACACAACGGAAACACAACGTATATAGCGTGTTATTTTCGCGGGTGTAAAATTTCGCGCTTTTTATTGAGTACGGTATACGAAATATTTTGTCAGTTATGATTTTGGCGGATTCAACACTTTTATCATTATCTGTGCATGTACACTTTTAAATTGGCGGAATTTATTTTGGCGATTCTGTTCTATCTGCGAAAATGTACACCCCGCAAAAATAACCCACTATACGGTAACATATATTTAAAAAGTTGTTTCAACCATTACAGCGGCAAAATATTTGCTAGATGACTTGGCTAGAAATAATATTTTGACAATTATTTTATGAACAGCAAACTAATTGTAAGACGTGGAGTCAAACTGAATGTATACCAGAACATACGATAAAATCATATTATTTTTACTAAAGTTTAAACGACAAACTTAAGAATCTGCTGAGTTAAACGAAGTACTTTTGATATGAATACAAAAAAAACTGCAAACTCAAATAGATTTACATGAACGCATCAGCATCAATAGTTTTTAAATGAAATAACTTAGAATTTTCTAAATGAAAATATTTTAAAAGGAAATGAGAATATCTTCAAATTAGAGCAACATAGAGGTGTCAACAAACAGATGTCAAAACAAGGTGTCAACCTCTAAATGAGTTGAATAGATAAATACAATTATCTGTTTTTTAAATAATTCAAATAATATTTTTTGAATTTGCTAATAATTTCCTCAGTGTTTCTTTATATAGTTATACAATATACTAGTTGCTATGTATAAAATGACTTTTTCATCATTTCTATAATAGATCAGAAGATACCTGTATATTCCAGCTGAGTGTTGGATATGATATACAATACCAGGAGTATTTTGCCCGTCCACCGGGCTGTATTTCGACATCGCCTGATTTTACCTTTTGCAGTAACGAAAAAACAGCTGCACTTTGCGATAGATAACTGGTTATATTCATATTGTTACTGTGATCTGCAATTTAATTGTAATAATGTTTGAAAACACATTGAAATGAATAACACCTATATTAAGTATTTCAAGCTAACATCACCCTTTGAAATAGTGAATTAATCGGTAGGACCTTTAGCGTCATATGTCATGTGACCAGAAAGAAGTTAGAGGAATCCATTGCAGCCTAGTTTTGTTTTATTTTTAATCAATAAAGCAATAAAAAATATAACTTGTTGACAACTGTACCCATACTGTTTGTTATTTTTACCGATTATGTCTGTTTTGTTCACCCGTTGTTGTCAATGCAATGGCATTTGATGCTGTCATACAAGTGAAATGTTTAACTAGCTATTCAACCAGGTTTAATTCCCCTTTTCCTACATAAGAAAATGCCATTCGTTTGATGTGTTTGAGCTTTTGATTTTGCCATTTGATTTGGGACTTTCCGTGTTTTATGTTCCTCGGATTATTTTGTTATTTCACTTTTTGCCATCTTATCTTAAAAAAAACATATGTTCTTCAGCTCTTCAACAGTAGTATTTGTTTTGTATTATCATTTTTTTTTTGCAACAATGAAAGACATTTTTAGAGGGTATTTTTTTAAAAATTATTTGTCAAGATGAAAAATGTGAAATTACATAATACAGTATTAGACACAAATTTAAAAAAAAAAGAAGTAACACTTATAAGATCGATCAAATCATAATGGTATAATATGATGTAAACAATAGCCACTTCTGATTCAAATTTTATTTTTGTTATTTAATATTTTGCCATTGTATCTTAATAAACATATTTTGTTCAGCTCTTTAACAGTAGTATTTGGTTTTGTATCATCGAATATTTTGGCATCAATGAAAGACATTTACTTCATCTGATGCAGTGAAATTGGTACCATTAATGTTATTATATCCACTAGTGTTTTTGTTAACTCTTTTCTCGTTTCTGCGTTTTTCAATGTGTTTCCAATGATTTTGTGGTTAATTCTTCGAATTATGAGTACTGATTTTAACTTAGGTAATTTCTTCGGAATTTCCTTTTGTAACAGCCTTAAAAAGTCGACCTTGCCTGATGATGTCAAAACAAAAAGAACACAACTTTCTGCAACATATTTGAAAAGGAAGGAAAAAAATCATTAGATAATCAGATTCCATCACTTTAAATCGCGTATTACAATATAAGATTATAATTTTCTTTGGCAGCAAAAAGTTATTTACAATATATTTTGATATAACGTGTTTTTTTTCGCTTTGTAAACAAATCCATGCTCGACATCCAATAAAATCAATGTTTTTGTTAAATTTGCACTTTTGCAGAATCTATCCTTGTTTCAAATGAAGAAATACTTGGCATGAGTTTTATTATGTTCAGAACTATAGAAAAAAAATCACATTACATTGCATTGCATAAAAGAAAATAACCATTACTGGAAGTTACCCAATCAAACTTTTCATCTCTTTTTTACCTGTGTACAAGCTAACGTAATCATGTAACCATATGTTTTTAAAATATTCTATAGAAACCGAAAAAAAATAAAAATAGTGCTTTGAAATATCAAAGATATATGTTTATGACCAAACAATATTTTACTGTATTAAAATGAAAGATTACTTATATAAAACTGTCTAGTTCAAGGTGATATTTTATTTTGACATATTTTTGTATGCAACCGGATGTGATTTACTACGATTTGTTGGTATTACACCTATATCAGCCGTTATGATTAGTTGGTAGAACGGTCGTTTACTGTGTAAGGATCCCGTGTCAGAATTAGGTACATTAGTCTTTGAATATAAGCACAAGTATTGTTTTTAGTAAATATAAAAAGCAAGCAATTGTAGCAATTCTTTCATCATCGGAATAAATTGTTGTACTCATCTTAAATTTTGAATGCAATTGTACCCAAGCTTTCGGTAATTAGGATCCAATGGTAGCTTGCTGCTGTTATTTTTCAATCATAAATAGGCTGTCAACGTTATTTATTTCAATTTATTTGTTGTTAACAAATAAAACGATTTGTATTTTTGCAGTAATCACCTGACCATGTTCCGAGCACGAAAGAAGATTTGAAGCAAAAAGTATTTTTTTTTTTTGGGGGGTTCTTTTTCCCAGGGTAGGTAAGTCGTTTCATTACCATCTACCCATTTATATGTCTCATTCCTCAGTTTCTGAAAATTCCAATCCAAAAACCGGCACCTGATGATTGCTTGGTAGTTTGGCTTATAATAAAATTGTGTTCTTCTTTAGAACGAATGATCACTAAATCTGCACTACTTTTTTAACAAAAATGACGAGCATCAACAAAACTTACAACTGCTGGATTAATTGAATAGCAAGAACTCTCATAATAAACCCACGAACCAGATCCACATCTTGGATAAATTTGCCTTTTGCATATAAATCTTAACGATATAAAACAATTATTGTCATTCCACCTTCTAGAATTTGAAGGAAAAAGATGTGTACTGTTTTCGTTATTATTGACATTATTCGGTTCTGATCGTCCCCAATAAGTATAATTCAAACTCGTGCTGTCACTTCATATATATCTACCATTGTTTTGATAATTGCTGAGTCCTATCCACAGAAAATGCCGGGGAAAACTGTTGGTAAGAAATTTGGTTTCCTTTATACCGTTTCTCGTTTACACAGGCTGATACAAATTACCATTGTATGTATAAAAGCACGTGGTATATTGCGTTACGGATGACATTATTGCATTTATTTAGGTTCAGTGTGGAAAACACAGATTACAAGTCTGGAAATCACACACGTAACCTACCAAAACAGAAGACAACTTTTATTTTCGTGATAATATATCATGCATGTCTTACCTATTATATATACACATACTATGTTTGTATTGTTTTTTGTTTTAGTTATTTTAAATTGTGTTTTTTCATTGTTGATATTTTGATATAAACCCTGTACAATCCCCAATTACAAATTCGTTATACATATCATATTTGTAAACGAAAGCAAAAATGATAAGACCTAAGCAATTGAAATGGGGAAAAGCTTCTTATTATATAAATATATACAATATCATAAATACAAATTGATAAATGGCAAGTTGTTAACGCAGATTAATGGCAGATTGACACTGGACAGATTACCGTGCCGATATTGACAAAGTCGAGTATTATTTTGCTTATCATACACTTCCAATATTCGACTGAAACCAGGCTAAAAACACATAACAGACTGACCAAATGATACCAAAGCGATCTAACATGGAGTTATCAACAAGCCTGCTTCCAAAGAGTTCTTGAAAACATATATTCACACTTCGGCTCATCAGTATATGTACGCTTCTCTTGTTGATTCAGTAAATCATATTCATCGTGTGTTACCATCTGTAATTCCTTAACGGGTATTTGCAAAAAAATATAAAAAACGTTAGAGGCTTTATCGAAAAATAGATTATTATGTTACGTTGTCATAAATTGTTTAAAATTAACAAACTTTATTTTCAAGCCAACCGTTGTTGATAATGTTAATATTTCTATGAATTATACTCGTATCAACCACTTTATTAGAAATATACGTGACATAAAGAAATCAAACTGGACACAAGACCACATTAAAAGTCTAGGAATATACTTTGGATACAATTATCAAATTTGTCAAAAATTAAACACAGAGAAGCAAATGGATAAATGTGAAAAATTAATTCAAGGATGGAAACAGAAGACTTTTAACATTAATAGGAAAAATTGCTGTAGTAAAGTCCTTAATTTTACAAAACCTAACATACATTGCATCATGTATGATAATAACACATGAAACAAAACAAAATTTCAAAAATGTAATATATAATTTTAAATGTAGTGGAAAAAAAGATAAAGTTAAACGCTCTATATTATGTAAACCATATCTTATGGAGGATTACAAATCATCGATTTAGATTCCTATATAACATCCTTACAAATCAGATGGGTTTTAAAACTAATCAAAAATGAAAACGATAACTGGAAAATTATTCCAAGATTTTATCTAAATAAATTTGGAAAAGATTTTCTTTTATTTAGAATGAACTTAACAAATGTAAATTCGCTTAATAAAATAGATTAACATTTTTACCTGAATTCTATAAACAATTAATTATAACTTGGGTAGAAGTAAAAGGAGGTCAAACTATTACACCAAAAACTTTCTTGAGGTTAGAAAACAACTTATATGGGGAAATCATCTCATCAAAGAAAATGGGAAATGTCTGGGTTTTTTTCAAAATTGGATTTATTTAGTAGTAATATTTTGTACATCAATAATATAATACTAGTAGATGAAAACGGACACATCTCATCAGAAACTGTGCTAACAAATTTGGAGAATAAACAAGATTGGATTATAGAATTTTCTTAAGATAAAAATGCAATACCAAAGCACTGGCAAAATATTTTAAAACAAGAAAGCTCTTACAAAACTGTTGTCAACATAAAAAAAAATCGGCGAATTTAAATATCCTACTTTAACATGAAATATGAGCAACAAGGAGATATATACTTTCTTACAAAGTCAATTTACAAATGATAAACCAATAGGTATTTTAATATGGTAAAGAATTCTGCATAAAAGAATATCTACAAAATTGAAATCCACATTCAACTTTATTTTTAACTACCTAGAAAACAACAAATTTAAAATGTTTAAATGGAACATAATAAATTATATATTAGCTTGTAATGAATAACTTTATAAATGGAAAAAAAGTATCAAACAGTTTGTGCTTCCATTGTAAGCAACATGATGATTATAAACACTTCTTTTTTTCCTGTTCATATAATGTTCATTATTGGAATAAAGTTGACCAGCTATTAACATTATTAAAAATTGATAGGCATATACTTAGTCTTGAAAGTTTAGTAACTGCCTATAAAATTGAAGATGAAGCTTATTTTGATATGAACTATCTATCAACTTTAATTTTCTTTTCCATCGATAAAGCATATTACATGTCTGACAAGAAAGACAAGGTCATTGATATCTTTAAAATCTTCAAAAATGATATCAGGGACATAATAAGCATGAATAAAATTAGAAGCAAAAAAAAAAAGAGAACTATACTTAAAACATGGCAATTTTTCGAATTTCTATAAACTGAAAAATGTAAAGCATGTTCAAGCTGCGACCTCGTTAACTCATGACTGCACAAGTGTCCGTCAGCAGGTCAGGTCAGGCATCTGACAAATGAAATTCGCGATTTTTTGTCATGTTTAAATAATTTATAATGTCTATTATAGCTACACTGAATTAGTATTGTTTACAAAACACAATGCTTCGATACTGCATCAATGTATATAGTTAATAAATATAACTAACTTTATAGATATTCATATACTTTATTGAATATTTTCCCCTAGATATTCAATAACTATTTAAGGGATACTTAATTGAAGCTGTAGATTGAGTAAATTGTTAACAGCAAAAGTGCAATAAAACTTTGATTGATTTAAACAAAAAATCAAAAAAAAAAATCAAAATGCAACATTTCGAATTGGAATATGAAAACAGAGGTGGAATGAATTTAATAGACGCTTATTCAATCCTCTACACAATAAAGATAGCTAATAAGGTTACTGAATTATTTTTAGTGACGTTATGAGAAAAGAGATGAATAAACACTTCACAGCTTTACCTGTTTGACAAATGTTTCGTAAAACAATTATACTCAATATTTTTTTTTGAAAACGACATTATTCTTGGTCATACAAATTTGATGAACTCTGCATATTGCAGGTGCGCTTGTATAAACTCATAATTTACCAGGGTTGCCAATTTCTTGTTCATAGCAGGTGGTTCTCTACTTATATTCCGGTTCCGTCAACTAATTAAAATTAGCTGCAACCAAATACCAAAGAGTGCTCATAGTGGCATTATATCAATCACACAATCAAATTCAAAATCATATGTGTTTGTTAATATAGTTTGCTGCCCTGTTCCTGATGGCATTCTTACCTTGTTTATATGATTGCTGTTTAAATCAGATATACCAAACAGTATGCTGACAGTATAATAGAATAGGTTGATACGTAAAGGCAACAGTAGTATACACTTGTGATTTTAGATATTGTTCTTAATTGGGTCTTTTGATTTGCATATTGCTCTATATAAAAATAAATCGAGACGGTATGATTGCTAATGAGTCAAGTATCCACGAAAAATCAAATGAAATGGATATAGGCTATTATAGCTTGTTTATCACGTACTAAACATTTTTTTTTCAATTTCACATATACAGTAGTGTTTATTGAGTTCATGTTGGAAAGATAGTCAGTCCTTTCTTTTAAATTATGCAGTAAGATATACCATTGAAAATGTTGAGATTAATTGTTCCTAAAACGTTATCCCAAACATTATAAGGGTCAATGTATTTCCCCTTTTGAATTAAAAAAAAAAACAATTCGCTTTCGACAATGTAAGATTACTGACATATCTTATTTGCATGATTGTAACAGCTGAAAGTGAAAGTACGAATAGAAGTGTTCTTTTTTTATCATACTATATGTTCTCATTGGTACAATTACATTATTCGTAAGTATAAATCATCATGCAGACATCTTATACGTTCAGGTAGGACACATTCGATCTTTTGTTGTAATGTTTTATACAAAGCACCAAAAATGTCGTCACTCACCTCAAAGGTGTACCATATACAATACTGGTGTCAATTCATTAAAGATGGAGTTGTTTTGGAAATGATATTGATTGACTCATAGGGTCATTGCCACGGACATAAACACATTTCTGCGAAAACATGTTATTGGCATGGAACCTGTTTAATCTGCTCGTAAAGTTAATGATGGAAGTAATCTAAACCATTTACGTGGTTGATTTGTCACATGATGAAGAATTTCGATCAGTTAAGTTGTGGTATGGAGCTACCATGTCAGTAACTGTTTGTTGTCCTTAACTACTTTATGTTGATCCTTTTCATTTTGTTAATTCACTAATATAACTTATTATAAGATCGAACTCGTACTTCCTTTACACTTAATTTCACTGTTTATTTAATATTCAATCCTGATAATAATCCAGTTTGTTATACAAGGACTATTCAGTCGAAAACCCGGTTGAAATAGAACAAAAGAATCGAAGCTTTTTGTTAGAGAAGGCGATAAATGCTTACTGTAATGTTTACTATAGTGACAAAAATTTTAAAATTAATAGAAACAAATAAAATGATAATTTTCTTCTCAATTACGAAGTGTTTTATTTTAAAAACATCATTTGCATAAGTTTTCAATTTATCTATTACAAAGTTAAGTAGAACAATTAGATATCAAGTCGACGACATGGGTATCTTTCAAGTTGGATGTAGAAAATGCATAACCTCCGATTTTTAGATTTTTTTACCACGGACGGAAAACATATCAATCTATTAATTCAGTAATTTTCGTGTCTGCCCTTCCATTATGTAACTCAAGAAAAAATTCCAAAAAAAGGGTAACAATGTATCGAAAAGAGAAAATCGAGTGCACCTTTTTATGTTAGGGCGTGTTTGAGTTGAATATTTTGTCTTGATATCGTACAAAGCAAGAATTTTTCATACATTGTCTCGCTTCAGTTTCTTTCTTTTTTGCATATCAAAGCTACAGGTTGAATTTATAACATAAAAAAATCACAGTGCTAAAAGTTGAAATATATGGGTCAAGTGAAATATCTATCTAATCAATCACAAAAACAGAGTAGGTGTATTTGAATAGCTATTTTTTTTTACTAAAAGTACTTGACGACAGTCTTTAAAGTTGGATGATGAAAATGCATATCTTCGAAAAATTAAATTTTTTTGTGTGTGATAACAAGTGTTTATAGTCTTCAACCACTAGAAAAATCTAGTCTGCCATTCCACGAAATATTTAATTAGAATTTTTTTAATATGTTTATGAATTTTCGAAAATTCCCCCTGACAACCGATCAGACAACAGTTTTAAGTTGAATCAATGCAGACAAGATCACTAACTGATGCTCATTTGCTAGTTGATACATTTGTCTTTTAAAATACAACTGGCATATCAGGATCGTAATGGTGCAATGTGGATAAATTTATCGGTTTCCAAGAGCAAAATTGGCAGCGCGTCATCCCTACAATGGCTTCCATTTCTACGAATGTGAAAATGAACTGGCGTAATGGGGAGATTATTTTGACGAAGTGGAATCCTGACTGTATTTATGCCATTAATTTGTTTCAGAATTGTAGCGATTCATTTATAGATAGTTTATTGTTTATCAGATTCAATGACACAGTTATACAATTCACGTGTGTTAAAGGTTTTTAGTGTAACAAAATTAAAATTTGGACTTTTATTTGTTTGTAAATGAATTGGTCCACTTTAAGCAAACACAAATTACTTTTAAAAGGCAAATAATCCTATATTATCTGCTGTTTGTAATAACAACGAAGGAAAACAATTACAAATAACTAAAATGTAAAACATTACAAAGTATTATTTGTATCAGTGATGGGACAGACACGAATGTAAATACAAGATATATTGTGACGGATATAAAAGTTGCCTTTTCATTTGATTTGTGATATCTGTGTTTTCCAGACTTGTCATCTGTGTTTTTCACTTTAGTCATAGATATTGCTATAGTATCATTCGTAATCAATTATACAACGTGCTTTTGAACATAAAATGTTTATATCCGTCTGTGTATAACAATGTAATTAGAAACTGTCATTATAGACGATATAGCTATTGACCAGATATAGAATAGAAACATCTGGCAAGCGTTAAAGATCATTATCGAAACAATGCCGTACGCGTATAACAACCAACAAGTCAAAATGAAACTTATTCATCTGTTATTGCTGATAGCAAAATTGCATCCCTTCGTAAATTTCATGGACGCCATCACGAGTTGGTTAACCGTCATGGAACAACCGTTTCACAGATGATATCGGATATGTTCCTTATGTCGTAACTACAATCCACTATCCTTTTCACCACGAATGTAACCTACCGAATTAGACTACTAGTATTACGACGCAATACGACGGGTGCCACATGTGGAGCAGGATCTGCTTACCCTTCCGAAGTACCTGAGATTACACCCAGTTTTTGGTGGTTTTCTTTGTAGTGTCTTTTGTACTATTATTTATCTGTTTGTCTTTCTATCTTTTAGCCATGGCGTTGTCTGTTTATTTTCGATTTATGAGTTTGACTGTCCTTCTGGTTTCTTTCCCCACTCCTTGATTAACATTCTTGATAATGTTCACCTCTATTACTTCATTAGGTCGTGCATTGACAGATTGAATAGCGTACATTATAATACACTCTATCCGGATTTGATGAGTTAAACCCTTTACAACTGACTTTTATGATTTGTCCTGATGTTGGGCTGCTGTATCATATTACGTATGTGCCTGTAATTTGGTAGTTGTTGTTTTTTATATCATATTTGATTTATTGTTTTATTATTTTGTACATAAATCAGGTCGTTATGTTTATTATCGTTTCAAATGTGTTTTGTTGTATGGGCTTAGCGTATTGTTGAAGTACGTACGATGACCTTTATATGCTAATTTCTATTTTCAGTGGTTTCTGGTCGAGAGTTCTATCCTTGGCAATCATACCACATCTTCCTTTTTTATAATAGGATATTCCTCACATTTCGGACCACGATAATTAAGTAAATGTAAAATTTCCTTTTTGTAAGATCGATGAAATATGTAAAACATCTATCTCAGTAATCGCTTTATTCATTTTGATAAATTTCAAGGTAAGAGATTACAACTTTAAAGATACACACAGTAAGGAATGGAACCTTAGACTAGTTTACTTCTATGTGCTAAAACTGATAATATTACACATAAGAATAATCTCTTTCTACGAAAAAGGGTAATAAATAAACAAAACTTTTTATCAAAATAAGGAGATGTGGTATGATTTTAAATGAGACAAATTTCCACCTAAGTTCAAGCAAAGAGTATGTACGAAATTTGATTTATATTGATTTATCTATTTATTTGTTTTGAAAAAATTAAAGATATTATATACCAATATAAAATAAAGATCCGTATTTCATCAGTATTATTTAGAAATTGTCTTACAATGAGACATACTCAAAATGATGGGATAGTGCATCTGCAACAAACTAATCGTTGATTTGAATATTCGTGTTAATGCAATTTTTCGGTAACTTACTACAAGTTGTAAACCCTCTTTTTTCTTTTAATTGTATATATATTATTTAGGGTATTACATTAGTTACTTTTTTCCCATCAACAGTTATTCTGTTATTTAGAAAAAAAAAACTGTTTGGAGGTTTGACTACATACCTATTCCCTAGCAGCATTGATTCTGCACCTTGTAAAAACATACATGTTAGATTGTGTATATAAGAGTGTCCAAATTCAATTGAAGAATATATATTGTCTCGATTTATTTGTAGTATTTTATTACCTATAGACATGTCTGTGAATGTATGTTTTGGAACCAGTCACGCTTTCCCACAAAAGCACACCCTGATACAAATACAGAACACCACAACAACATCTTTCTTTCTTAAACTATAATATATCTGAGAATTATGAAACATACATTAAGCATTTATTTGTACTTTTTTTTAAAGACTATATATGGAACCTAAATTTGATCATCCCCCCATCGTAATAAAATGTTGCAACATTAACTAAGAGTTATCTTACATTAATCACAGAGAGTAACAGCAGGTACAAAAACTTTATTTCGAACAAAATTAACTTTAAAACTATTGAAAATGAATGTTATCTTATTCTAATGTAAGAACTTAGTTTGACAAATCAATTAATTGTATTCAATATTCATAATTTTTATAACAATAGATAGAAATGTAATAATGTTTTAGAAATATTGAACGAACTGATAATTATTCTTTTTATATGTTGCATACTAGCTTGATAATCGGCCATTGCTCCTGGGCATCCGTATTAGTTTTTTTTTTTTTTTTTTTTTTCTTCCTCATTAAAACTATGTAATTGTACATCAGTAGAGAAGTATTGCTTAAGTTTCATGTTTTGCGTCTATTTTTAATTGAAAGACTTATAAATGAAATAAGAAATCAATACTTTATATAGAAAGCAGTATTAAATGTTTGATTTATCTTGAAAGATGAATTATGTGAAGAAAAAACATATGTATGTATGTGTATGTTAATTTGACAGAACCTCAACAACACATTGTTTTTTTTTTTAATAGACATTAAAAAGAAATCCGGTTGTCTGAAACATTAAACCCTATCGGAAATCATTAATTTTGCAGATGAATACTCGTACAGTAAATACTAATAATTTTAAAAGGCAAATAAAAGAACACTTCAACACTGAAGCCCGCCTCAGGGTGTGTGGTTCTCTCGCTGTGTTGAAAAATGCTCACTGGTGCATGTCTTGTACTGTTTCCAGCTCTTTGATCGGGTTGTTGTCTCTTTGACACATTCATCGTTTCCATTCCTTAATTTATCGTAAACAGTATGACAATCTCTTAATATTCCAGACAACTTGTGTATCAATCAAACGAAACTGGTCAATACCTAAGATCAATATAAAATTCCCAAAAGACACAACAAATGAATGCAAGAGCCACCTATGGAAACCCAAAACTGTCTTGGTATGCCCATTTTCATTATATGATGTGCATTTACCTTTATATAAAGTGCACTTGTCATTATGTGCTGTGCAAACACCTTCATATTTTATAATTAAATACGGCACATGCAAAGGTATTGATAAAGTTTTGAATCAGCCAAAATTATAACCGCCAAAATATTTCGTACACCTTATTCAAAGAAAATCGCGAAAATTTACACCTGCGAAAATAACCCCTCTATACGGTATATGATGTGCATGTATATTTATATGATGTGCAAATGTACTTATTTGGTGTGCAAACATCACTATATGATGTGCAAACATACTTATTCGATGTGCAAATATCCTGATACGAAGTGAAAAAGTACTAATATATGATGTTCAAATGTACTTATATGATGCGCAAATATACATATATGATGTGCAAATATACTTATATATTATGCAAATAACCTTATATGATGTGCATTTTCCCTTATATTATGTACAAACATCTTTAATTATATAATGTGGTTGTGACATAATATTATGTGCATATAACTGGTTCGGTTTACTTCATTATATGATGTGCTTTCGTCGTCGTTATGGTCAACGAATATAACTACGATTTTAAGATTAATGTCTACGTAATAACTGATTTCGATCTGCTTCTGCGGAGTTCCTATAATTCCGGCTCAAATCTGTGGCTATCGCTATCGAAAGACCATTTTGAAGAAAAAGTGAGAGAGTGCAATTTAATAAAGATTAACGTTTTTAAATGTTTCGGATGCGGCGAAAATATTTCAAAACAAATTTTGGGGGCCCTTTATAGCATGCTGTTTGGTTTGAGCAAAGGCTCCGTGTTGAAGACCGTATTTTGATCTTTAATTATGAATATCAATAATGTGGTAATGTTTATAAATTTCCTGTTTACAAAACTTTGAATTTTTCGAAAAACTAAGGATTTTCTTAACCCAGGCATAGATTACCTTAGCCGTATTTGGCACAACTTTTGGGAATTTGGGATCCTCAATGCTCATCAACTTTGTACTTCTTTGGCTTTATACTTATTTTGATATGAACGTCACTGATGAGTCTTATGTAGACGAAACGCGCGTCTTGCGTTCTAAATTAAAATCCTGGTACCTTTGATAACTATTTACACATTGTGACTTGGAGGTAGAGTTGTCTCATTGGCATTCATACCACATCTTCGTATTCCTTTTCATTGCAAAAGACACCAATGAACTTAACGTCTGTTTTAAAAACATTTAATATCGAAAAATTAAGGCAACAGTATTATATTGCTATTCGAAATTCATAAATCGATTGAGAAAAAACAAATCCGAGTTACAAATTAAAACGGAGGGAAACACATGAAATATAAGAGGAGAACTACGACACAACAAAAAAAAAACAACACTAAAATGTAACACACACAGAAACGAACTATAATATAACATTGGTTATTTTCCTGACTTGGTACAGAATATTTTAAGAAAACAAATGGTGGGTTGAACCTGGTTTTGTGGCTAGTCAAACCTCCGGCTTTTATGGCAATGTTAAATATTACATTAAAATGACAGCATTAAATGACATGACAACAATACACATAAATGGGAGAACATATAGGACAGAGAAACACACGAATAATAGCTAGCTACAAAGTTGTCTGATTGATTGATGTTAAATGACACTTTGAAGTTAAGTTTCAACACAAGCACGTTATTTCGTGGCGATGCGTTTATATTGGTGGAGAAAACCTAAGTGCCCGGAGAGAGAACCACAGACTCTTGGTAGAAAAACTACTAATTCTATTCAATTAAAACTGAAGTCGAGCTTACCTACAAATAAGGGATTCGAACTCACAACATAATTTAACTTTTTACAGGCTAGGGATACAGTAATTAAACTTCTGACACCACTGGGCTACAGACCCCTTTCCATTTCCTTTTTTTTTAAGGATAAAAGGATATATGGGATGGACTTCAACTTGGTGCATTACATTTGCGTGCAGCTGTTTCAAATGTTTGGCTTTGAGCATTCCTGGTGAAGGTAAATCCAGAAAAGCGCTTCGGACGCAAGATATTATTAAACGTGTTGTTTTCAATTTTTTACATTACTGGGTCGATACCTCTGCTGGTGGACTATCAGTCCCCAAGGGTATCATCAGCTCAGTAGTCATGATTTAACAAACTTTACTAAAATTGTCCGTTTATAAATTTTGAAATTATTGAGAAACTAAGGTTTCAACTCCCTCAGGCAAAGTTGGCTTTAGATGAATTTGGCTATTTATTTTGTTTGTTTTTGCCATATAGCTCTTCAACAGTTTCGGTACTTATACATCTTCGGAGAAAAAAGAAAGCATATATCAAATTATGTTTAATATTTTCAACAAAAATTCAAAAAAACATTTGAAAAAAGAAATGTAAAACAGTGAATTGATAATGATTTATTTTATTGTTAGGTTACTAGAAGTCAAATTCGGGGCACGATATGGGTTTCCGGGGCTGATTACGATATTGGCCCCGAAAAATAAAATTATTAACCTTATACATAGTTTTTGAGTGATAGGTTACCGGAAGTCAAAGTCGAGGGCAAAATATGGATTTTTGAGGGTTAATATCGATATTTGCCCCGAGAGCAAATAACCAACCTTGACTTCCGGCATTATTGACCATGCAAAAACGTACAAGAGTACAAAATTTGTAATAAAACATGATATTTCACTCGTAGACATATCACCTTAACATGACACATCATTTTCATTCCGAGTCGACCAGTTTTTGGTTTTACTCCTCAATTTTGAGTGCGAGGTACACTAAAGCATTTTGAGCCCATCTGATGTGAGGTTTAAGATCTCATAAGATCCATTTCAATCAGCCCTGACATTTTCAGATGAATCTTACAACCTATTGTTGGATTGCTACCACTAAATAGAAAAAAACACTAGTGCTAGATATAAAGATATTGACAAATATAATGTTGTTTTTTGTTTTAATGCCCAATTATGCCATTGACGATTATGCCATCTATACTATTATACGAGAAGACCTCATTTTGAGTGTAGCTTCTCTTCCTTCCACAATAAATCAATCATCGGGACTCTGTGTCCTATGGGTACCATGGAAAGTAGCATTTGTCATCCTTGCTTATGAGTATTTAATTTGGGTTATTTTGGGAGAAAAACAAAAAATAAAGGTGTCCGGATATTGTTTCCGCCATCGGGTGCACTTTTAAGTCATAGACAACACTTTCATAATAACTTGGGGACAGGACAATTACTTGGCGTTTTTCTGTATACTACGATCATACATATACTATAAAGGAAATGCATTTGCTATTTACTATCAATTCCAAGTTTACTATCCGCGGCTGTCACTGATTTTATTATATAAGGAGTCTCTATAATGACTATATTGCATAGGATAGTAGACTTGGAATGGAGTAAAAATATCAAATACCCTTTATTTATAGTATATGTACGTTCATAGTATACAGAAAAGCAGAAAACAATAGAAAAATGGACTTTGGAAAAAAGGGGGAGGGTTAAAAAAAATTGTCCTGTCACCAAATACCTTTTACTTTTTATACCTTTCCTGAAATTATCCAGTTATGAAATCTTTAACAAAAATTCATCCCTCAACAGTACATACTTTCAACCACGCTCTAAATGTCCGCGATTTCGTGGGTGTGTTCTAGTGTTTGTAAAGTGAGCAAAGTGTTGGTTTTAAATGAAGGATATCAGTAGTTTTGTTCAGTGTTCATTGTATCGTATTATGGTCACTAAACATGCACTTCTCATGTCTGTTTGTTGTATTCCCGCATCGTTGTCAATATAATGGAGTTTGAAGCGACCGTCATGCTCGGAAGAGGATAAGTGCTATAAAACCAGGCTCAATCCACCATTTTCTACATAAGAAAATGCCTGTACCAAGTCCGGAATATAACAGTTGTTGTCCTTTCGTTTAATGTGTTTGTGCTTTTGATTATGAATTTGATTGGGGACTCTTCGTTTTGAATTTTCCTCGGAGTTCGGTTTTTTTGCGACTTTTTTTCTTCAATTGATTTCAAATATAAATAAGAAAAATACAACTGAACAATTCAAATTCACCTTTATGACTTTAAAAAAAAACCACATACACAATCTTTTCTGGTAGTGTGTAGCTACACCGATTTTCTTCTTTCACATTTTTAACATTATAGGGTTTTTAACGTTGGTACAATTCATAGTAAATGTTTTTCACAAATAAAGCGATTGGTATTTGTGCAACTATCCCCAGACCAAGTTCCATGAAATAAAGATGATTTAATACAAACATCACTATCTCCTTGAGGTTCTTTACGCCAGGGAATGTACGTAGGATTACTGCCATCTATCCATCTGTATGTCTGATTCCTTAGTTTCCGTAATCCAATCCAAAAATCACCACCCGATGATTGCTTAGAAGTGTGACTTACTATAAAGTTGTATTCCTCTTTCGAAAGAATTATAACTAAATCTGCACCATTGTTCTTACAGTAACTACGGGCTTCAGTAAAAGTAGCCTGTGATATATCTATCAAATAACAAGAATTCTTATAATATATCCAATCACCAGGCCGACACCTTGGATTTATTTGCATTTTGCAAATAAACCTGAACGACATAAAACAATTGTTATCATTCCATTTTCGATAGTATGTCTGTGCGCAGTTTTCGTTATTATTAACGTTATTCGGTTCTGATTGTCCCCAATCAGTATAATTCAAAATCGTTCCGTCACTCCAGAGATACCTCCCATTGTTATGAAAATTACTGAGTCCTATCCACATAAAAGTCTGTGTAAAATTGTTGTTTAGAAAATTGCTTTCCCTTTCATTATGAACACTTACAAGATCAGTTCCGATACTTCGACAATAGTCACGAGCCTGAAACCATGTTCGCCGTTCTGAAAATTCTTTATAACACCAATTATCGATCGTCTTCCAGTCATTTGGACATTCTGCCCTTATTTCTGATATCTGGAAACCTTTGTTTTCATTTTCATTATTTCCGCTTTCGTTTGAAGGAATATGCACATTCGTGTTGTTTCGATATTGTGTTGCAATGTACGTCAGCACAGCTGTCAATACACACGCTAAGATAATAACAGTGGTGAACACTATCCATAACTTTATACGACATTTTGATTTGTTATCAGAAATAACAGATATTTTCGATTTTACCTTGGCATCTCTACATGTTTGATATGCTTCAGGATCTGTTTGAGGTTCAAAATATGAGTGATGCGATACAGAAGGTTTCAAATAATCATATTTTCGAGAATTGTCTGAAATGGGAGCAAGATGTGTATATCCATGCTCGTCAATAGGTTCTTCGTATGTATTATATTTGTCATTTCTTTTACAATCCATTATAAACGCTTAATTGTTTTTAATGACTGCTTTTCATTTATTCTCAAAGTCACGTTGTATCATGCGCAAAGGAAATTAAATGTATGACTAGTGTGAAAACCCATATTTCATCAGTCAACAGAAAAGACAACTGTGTATATCCGTTACAATATTGTTAATACTTAATTAACGCATATGACCTATCACTTATTGTTACGATCTTTTATTTCATGTAAAATGAATATCACATGTTGATAGATAAGAGATAAAGAATACTTTTACATTGTACTAATTCATAAAGGAGTAGGTCCGGTAAGGACCGATTTTGGCCTCAAATTTCAGGTTCATCTGACGAAAGATTTTGACCACTTTTTAAATACTTAATTGTCTATTTTATTTGAATTAATTAGTTTATGGGAAAGATTTTAACTGATTTAGTCATTAAAAACGATCCGATTCAAGCTCAAATATGAAAAATCTACCAAATATGCCGAAAAATGTCACTTTTAAGATGGTTTTTGGAAAAAAATGGAAGTGGCCGCATCCGTGTTCATCCTCAACCTTTATATATGTTATGTATTATCATCAAACACAACTTACATTTCAATATTAAGGATGAACACGAATGCGGCCACTTTCGTTTTACACGAAAACCGTCTAAAATTTAACTAAAATGCTAAAATTGTGAAGATTTCAGTAATTTAGCATGACTTAATGGTGCTAGTACCGGATATATATGCATTGTATTGTCAAAAACAGCCCATATTTATGTAGCAGAAGCATTCTACTGTCCAATAAATAACTAAAAGTTTATATTTTAACAATTTTGTAAAACTGTTATATTTTTGGGCCAAAAAGGGGTCTTACTGAACCTACTGTCCAATAAATAACTAAAAGTTTATATTTTAACAATTTTGTAAAACTGTTATATTTTTGGGCCAAAAAGGGGTCTTACTGAACCTACTCCTTTGGATCTATAATTAAAGCTTGTCAGCGGCTTGACCGCGAGTATTTATGTATCCGGTATCTTGTTTATTTTAACCATGTGCAATATGAATATGTCAGCATTTTCCCATAGTTGTAATCTTGCACGTGTTGTCATGTATAATGCAACTCAGTTATGATATTTGACTTGAATATTGGAACATCAATAAAATGTAGTCTCTTTACAAAGTCTGGATTATTTAGGTTCCTAATAGAACCACAGTTGTCTCCAAGTTATGACCAAAAGGTGCCACGCAATATCGTTAGTACTGATATACGGTAACATTAAGAATGTTCGTAATTCAACGAAACCCTCAAAATTGGCAGGAAGCATTACATACCGCTAGATGAGCCAAAGAATCCGTCCACATTTTACCCCAGTTTAACCGTACAGCTGACGACCAAATGCAGATTTCGAGTATGATGCAGTGCATCAAATCGCAAAATGACACTATCGCAAAATTAAGTGAATCTGTTCAAAAACTAACTGTATCGCAAAATGAACCGGCTGTTTGTGCAGTTTCTAGAGTTACTTGTCAAATGTGTGACCTGTGTCAGGTCATTATTTTAACTTGATAAAAACGCAATCTATAATCTACTTCAAAATCATATTCGTCTGATAGTTTTTTGTTGCCGATTTGGGAATTATTTTTTAAAGTTCAATCAATGATAGGTGTAATAAAAATTTCATTGCCCACATTTTAATTTTAGAAACAAATAACGTGAAGTTTTGTTAATTTATCGCTCTAATACAGAGACATTCTCATATATTTTAGTATGAATTTTAATGTAGACTTTCATAAAATAAAGCCAAATTTAACATATTCGTGTGTAAGATTTTGTGAAAATCTTATGGAGTCACACTGAATAGGTTGATTAATTACTGGTTGCTTAACGTCCAGTGGCAAATATTTCATGCATGTTCAGGACGATACACACTGAATAGGAAATCATGATGTGACCTACATGTATTTATATTAGTTCTCATGTCAATTCTTTACTTTTTTAAATCTATGTATATCTTTTACTCTATCAAATTATCAACTAATAAAAGAATAACATTCACGTAGCACACAAAAGTGGCGGGTGAGGATTGTTTATAATTATATCCTGATTATCTGTTAAAAAGATGTATTGCGATGCAAAAGACAATCTTTCTGAATATTTCATTCGATTCAACTAAAACTGTTGAAAAATAACCACTTTTCCGCGATAGAAATGTCATAACAAATAGAAAAAAACATACCCCCACCCCCTTTCCTATAAACTAAGTTGGTATAATAAATTACTTACAATGTGTCTTGTACTTGTCATACACCGTTATCGAATGGTAGCAATTCATTTGTGTCTTTCTTCTTGCAGTTACAGTAATATTTTTATTGTATATGGATCATGATATTTTAAATGGTTTATATCTAAATTAATTAGTGAGTTTTATTTCACATTCTAAATGAGCCGTAGGACGTATTAAAACCTGAACGCATTGAAAGGAATATCCTACTTTAGTGTCGTCGATTAAAAAGGATGCTAATTTATTTTTTTAAATCTTTATAAAAAATGATATTTTTTGACGGTATATAAGTCAGAGAATGCATATTTTAAGTTTTTTCTTCTCATTGAACTAAAAAGACGGTAGCATGTTTGTTTTTAGGCAACTGAAAATTTATGACATAATTCAAAGTTATGGGGGTAAATTCAGAAAAAAATCTCCCATTGACTTTAATGCTTATCTATGTATGGAATTAAATTTATACCTGATTTACCTTTAGAAATTGAAAACTTTCATATAACATTCATGAAAGAACTAATGTAGCCCTATTTTTTGCAACAATAGAGATTATAAAAATTTTATATTTTCAATAATCTGGTTTAATTCAATCGAATATTTGTGTGGGTGCGTGGGTGTAGTAGTCTGTAGCTCATTGCCATATTCGGCATGGCGATAGATGGCGCTCGCAGCTTGAATCAGTATTTTGGAATTTCCGTATCAGCTTGAATTAGAATTTTGGAATTCCCGTATCGGGCACTTGTTAATTTGCTGTCGACTTGAAAGCAGATGTTTCACAAATAAGTTAAACTATTTAAAAGAAAAAGAAAAGATGCCAAACAAGAGAAATGCCATAGGATCGCCATCCAGGGCCATGGGAAAGAAGAGAAGAACGGCTAACAGGACAGGCGGACAGAGAATGCAGAACGAGGAAATCCCACAAAAGAAGGACGGAGCTGGACGGAGAAGAACTGCCAAGAAAACACAAAGGGTCGGACACGTGGCGGCAGAAGGACCGGTGGAAACTACTGATTTCTCATCAGGTAATGAGTCGGAGGAGGATGCACGAGCGTTCCCCTCTTTAAGGCACGACCCGTTACACCAAAACTTTGAAATTGCAAATAATTCCATTGATTTCACTCCGTCACAAGAATCTAGCATTCATGACACAGTGGGGGAACACGTGTCTTTTAAAATTAAGAAAAAAAATTTGGGAGGGAAAGTTTATTGAGCTTCATTCTCTTTTGAGAACGCGAAAAGCAATGGAAGAGGTGGACGAGGGCGATTTGAAATTGAAAAGGGGGAAAATTTGCATTGAAAAAAGATCGTCATGTGTTTATTTGTCCATAAATGAATGGACTTCAGCATTCATGGTTTTTATGAGTGTCTACATTGAGAAATACAGCACACGGGCACAGGAATTGTTAAAATATATGCGCGATATAAGACTAGCGGCAACGAGGTCAGAAAACTTGGCCACCTATGACGAGCAATTTAGGCTAAAAATAGAAAAGACTTGGGGAAATATACACGGTGAATATTGGCTATTACACATCACATCTCCCATAGTACAAAACAGTGTGTCAGAGCAATCATAGGGTTATAGAACAAATACACAACATCCGCTAATCTGATGGTTATAAATTCCTAACTGTCAGTATTAATTATAAGCCAATTCAACTATAAAAGTGATAACGTATAATGTTAACATAACAATCCTCCCTCTTTTAATTTAGAATATCAAGATAAACAAGATTAATCTCTAGTGAATGAAAGTAATAAATTCCATTTGCACTCAATTGAACTAAATAGCTACAAGTTTTACTGTCTATATTTTAATGTTCAATTATGAAATCCTAAACCTACAGTTATATCACTACACTAACTTAACCACAAATATTTACAGTCATATGTTTCTAATAAGTCTATCTGGTGCCTTTCTCACTATTTCTGTGCGGTGCATAACGATAGTATCATAATTAGCATTTTCAACTGTTTTATTTTTGGTTATTTTAGGTTGTTCGGATTCATTGTTATTTTCAGAGTTTTCGGTATCGCAATTGAATTACATGTTGGTATTGTTATGAATTCAGTGTCAATATCAGATATGGTAATTTCAAGTATGTTTGGTATGTTTTTATTTTCCTGCGGTACGAATTCACGAATCTGATCAATATGTCTCTTCCATACTAAATCTCCAAATTGGACTTGATAAGTTACTGTTCTGAGTTTATGAACGATAGTTCCTTGTTTCCACTTGTTATTGTCTCTATAGCCTCTTTAAGATTTGGACTCCTTAATGGATGCAAAAAGAATATTTGATTTTTACCATCTCCTCATTTTATTATTATTCTCTGTGGTGCTAATGATTTGACAGATTTAGAATTGACAGGGAATGGTTTAATTGAAAATGAAAAAAATGATCTACCCTACGTCACCATGCTTTATTTAAAAAGGTAATTATAATATGGTCTTCAATGCTACAGTGCAATACTGGCATTTTGCACCCTTGAATGCGGTTGCAATAATAGAACAGAACAGAAAAAGAGGAATTTAGTAGCCAAAAACTTTGTTACAGAAAAGGGGAGGTAAAGCTATATTACATGAGAACATTAAGGGCAAGTGAAGTGTCTTTATACAGAACAAATGGAATTAATTTGTCACAAACTGGAAATCAGGTTTTCTTGAATAATATACAAGGGTGTGGGGTTTGAGTCTTTCCTACGCACAACATAATCAACTTTTCCTAAGATTCAATAATGAAAATTTTGTGGAGGTGAGAACCCATGTCAGATTTGGTAGCTGACTTGGGCTCTCATGTGGCGGTCCAGGGAGACTGGTAGTGATTGGGGGATTATTTCACTCGGCCCTTGCTCTGGGCCTGACAAGTTCTAAAATTTGCAGGTTTGGAAAATGTGGTTAGTGGTAACGGTGGGGTCTACAGATGGGTGACTCTGGGACCTCCTCCACCTCATCTTATAGAGGGGAGGCCTACACCTGCCAAAAGGTGGGGCACTAATAACTGGAGCATTGGTAATACGAGTGTTTTCCCCGGTCACTCCCCATGGTAGGTGGTGGTGTAACCGTGTTTAACTACCAGGGGTTTTATGACACTATGTCAACATAGGTCAGCTGATAGCCATTGTGTATAGGTAATCGGTAGTCACCCTGGCGCCTCAACAAAATATTATAGAATACTCTGTAGCCAAAGTAATGCCACAAAGTAAAAATGTATATTTTAGTCACTAAAATGTAAATACAAGTTGGTGTAATAAAATGTATTTTTAATTCAAAGGATTGTTTTTGTATAAGTTGTAAATGAAATACAGAGGATGGAACCTCTACACAAATGAGTATAATATACAGAAAGTCTGTACAGTATTTTAATTTTGGTATTTGTGAATTACAATTAACAACACACAAAGAGAAACAACTCTAGTTTAATTTTTAACATAGTTTAGAAAATACGTCAACAACTCTTGATCGTTGTTCTTCGTCTCATTGTTATTCGTTCAGTATTGATATAGGGTCTTCTTATATGAGTATTGCAATTAATAGAGATTATAAAAATTTTATATTTTCAATAATCTGGTTTAATTCAATCGAATATTTGTGTGGGTGCGTGGGTGTAGCAGTCTGTAGCTCATTGCCATATTCGGCATGGCGATAGATGGCGCTCGCAGCTTGAATCAGAATTTTGGAATTTCCGTATCAGCTTGAATTAGAATTTTGGAATTCTTGTTAATTTGCTGTCGACTTGAAAGCAGATGTTTCACAAATAAGTAAAACTATTTAAAACCCGCCCACCCTCCCTATGAGAATAGTTGCTGCTGTTTTTGTTTTATATTTTCAGGCACTTGTTTGATGTATTTGATTGGAATATTATGGTTACCAGTATCCAGGCTGACCTTCATAGTATTGGACCAATACAGGATAATTTCAAATAAACTTGCGTTTCTATGAATTGGACATTTCAGTTATTCAGCACTTTTTAACATATTATGGACTATTGTGATTTAAGCATCCAGAATTAATTTTAGTTTTAGTAATTAACAATTTTAATAATTGGAAAGAAAACAAGACACTTTTTAGAAATTAATCATCTTCTACTATCCTTAGGCGCAGAGTCAATTTTGAATGGGGGAGGTCCAGGGAGACTGGTAGTGATTGGGGGATTATTTCACTCGGCCCTTGCTCTGGGCCTGACAAGTTCTAAAATTTGCAGGTTTGGAAAATGTGGTTAGTGGTAACGGTGGGGTCTACAGATGGGTGACTCTGGAACCTCCTCCACCTCATCTTATAGAGGGGAGGCCTACACCTGCCAACAGGTGGGGCACTAATAACTGGAGCATTGGTAATACGAGTGTTTTCCCCGGTCACTCCCCATGGTAGGTGGTGGTGTAACCGTGTTTAACTACCAGGGGTTTTATGACACTATGTCAACATAGGTCAGCTGATAGCCATTGTGTATAGGTAATCGGTAGTCACCCTGGCGCCTCAACAAAATATTATAGAATACTCTGTAGCCAAAGTAATGCCACAAAGTAAAAATGTATATTTTAGTCACGAAAATGTAAATACAAGTTGGTGTAATAAAATGTATTTTTAATTCAAAGGATTGTTTTTGTATAAGTTGTAAATGAAATACAGAGGATGGAACCTCTACACAAATGAGTATAATATACAGAAAGTCTGTACAGTATTTTAATTTTGGTATTTGTGAATTACAATTAACAACACACAAAGAGAAACAACTCTAGTTTAATTTTTAACATAGTTTAGAAAATACGTCAACAACTCTTGATCGTTGTTCTTCGTCTCATTGTTATTCGTTCAGTATTGATATAGGGTCTTCTTATATGAGTATTGCAATTAATAAAAACATAGGGTCATGCGGCATTTGTGAACATTCACATGGCCTTGTTTACAAACTATGTAGATTCGTACTGAAATCCTATACTGACCCCAATTTTTCAACCCTGTAGTAAAAAAAATTAGTACATTTAGCATTTTTTTTTTTTTTCAACTCTAGTTTTGATCCATCTGCCAAAAAATATTTATTACAAACATTATCTACCAATCAGAGGATCATATGACTTCAGTGTTATACCGAAAGCTCTCCCCTAAATGGGCGGTCCCTTATGACGTATATTTATTTACTGAATTTACCCCCTTTAGATATAAAGAGTCAGAAAATACCAAGGATATGAAGGGACAACCGATACTAGTGGACGACAAAAGACAACAACAACAATAAACTATTTTAATGCTTTATACGACTCAGCTTATAATATGTGTACTCTAATGACTTATGTGACGATAAGGATGTATCCAGCTCTTCAGATAACAATTTTCATTTCCGTGATGCGTCCATAAAACAATACAGGCGTGGTCACAGATCAGACCATATTAGTTAATAAATGTTAAATCATTAATATCAAATAGATTTGCTGACATGATATTTTTCGTTAGTAACATTGAATAAGACTTAGTACTGACAAGAATAAAACTTCGCTTTTCTCTACAAAGGTTTACTTGTAGTTACCCTACAATTTGACAATGTGAAACGAAACTCTGTTTTCAGTCACCTGAAAATTGAGTTTTTCCGAAACGAGGATATAGTTTATAACCCATTTTTCAATATTTCTTTCTAGTTTACGTAATATTTAGGCTTTATAAAGAATGAACTTAATTTAACTTAGACAATTAAACGAAACTTTTTTATAATAAAAAAACTACTTTGAAAAACTCTGAAAGGGCGGCATGAGCGAACTAGTGTCCCCAATTTGTTATCTTGCAAGTATTAATCGTACTTTACAAATGTATGCTTTCAACTCTACTATACCATGTTTAATTTTCGATGTACAAATGTATTTATTAAAACTGTGTATTGACTTCTTTTATCTTAACTGTTTCTGTCGTTTAGTCGCTGTCTTGGCGACGTATGTCCGACCGTTTTATAAAAATAATTTGTTTTCGGAAAATGATAATTGTACTCAATGTGACAATAATACTGGATTAGCAGGGGATATCCTATAAAGTACGTTAAAAGGATGTTTGGATTTTAGACAGAGAGACAAATATTGAACGCTGAAATTACGAGCACATTGCATAAACAGTGAACACAATTAAAGTTGAGTGCACGTCCGAGATTAAAACTTTGGAAAGTTCTGTTGGATTGCTTTCAGCAACTTTTTGAAAGTGTTGACACCTTGTATAAAGTAAAGCTTTAAAAGTTGAATTTGAATTTAGAAGTTACGACATAAGGAACATATCAACTATGAAACGGTTATTCCATAACAGTCACCAACTCGTGATGGCATTCGTAAAATTTACGAAGGGATGATTTTCTCTTCACAATTTGGAACTGTTGGTTTTATAGCTTTCTTGTGAGCAGCAACCCTCTATCAAGGAAAACATGATAGAAACAAAGGCCCGGGAATATCGTATCCATTAGGAGATATAAACTCCGCTGCTGTAATGTTCTACATAGAAATGGAAAGTTCACAATTGGGAAGCTGAAATCATTTCTTTTGTTATTAAGTTTTGTTTTCAACCAACCCTTATTCAATTTCTAGATATGAGTCAAGAGATGAGGCAGACTTAACTGTATCCGTTGTATCCTCTATCTCTAGTACGATGGGATAGATGCGTTCAACATAGTCACCAAATTTTGAATTATCTAGTGATAGAACATCATCTGTATAGCGGAAAGTAAAGTTAAAGGATATAGTTGACTTCTTATATTTCTTCCTTAGAAGTTCCTGTATGAATGATAATAAAGGAACAAATCGGCAAGAAGAGGGGCACAATTGGTTCCAATTGGAATGCCGAAAGTCTGTGTAAAAACACGTCCTCCAAACGTAACATGTATGTTGTCAATCAAGAAATCAAGCATCTTGATAATGTCAGTTTAAGGAAATATTTGTTTGAATCAGAGTGATTCTTTACAAAGTAGGATTTATCCCTCTCTAAGAAAAGATACTTGTACGTTGATCATTCCTTTTTACGAAACAAAGCAATATCAACTCTTTCAATTTGTCTTAAGTTATGAATGGAAAATACTTGTGTAAAGTGTATAAAAGTCAAATCATTTAATACTATTACAAGCGGAAAGAGTCATAGATTGTATGTTATCTAAAAGATCTTTGTTTTTTTAGTATCCAGTAAAGGAACAACAAGTAATGAATCAATTGAATAGCAAGAATGCTTGTAATATATCCAATCACCAGGCTTAAGTCTTGCATATATTTGCACATATTTCCATTTATGTTACTTATTTTCTAATTGAACTTTGTGTGAGTTAACTGGAGGTAATCATATGCTTACCGTATTTATTCACAAATCTACGTTCATTATCTGATACTATTATATGGTAAGGAGAAGTGCCAGGGATAAGTTATATGCTTACAAAACATGTGTATTGCCTTATAAGTACTTGTTACATAAATTAGTTTTAGCTGTGGAAAATGATGATTGTTTGATTGATTTGTAAATGTTCAACTCAGCTTCAATGTTCTATACCGTGTAAAAGGATTTTTTTACAGGATCAAACAATCTTCGAAAAACAAATCATTGTATCTATGTGAGGATTTATATGATTTCTAACTTTATAAGAAATACATAGATTACGTTCGTTAAAAATCTAAAACATACACGGAATAAGCGAGCGACTTGTGAAAATTAAAATAACAAAAATACCGAACTCACAGGAAAATTCAAAACAGAAAGTCCGTATTCAAATGCCAAAATCAAAACCTCAATCATATCAAAGGATGGATAACACATGTCATATTCCTGACTTCATACAGGTATTATCTTATGTAGAAAATGATTGATAAAACCTGGTTTTATTGCTAGCTAAACATCACTCTAGTATGACAGTCGCATAGAATTCCATTATATTGACAACGATGTGTGGGCAAAACAAACAGACATAATAGGTAGAAATGTCAAAAATAGGAGTACAGCAGTCATATTGTGTTATAATCTAAATCCCCATTAAAACGTGATATATACTGTTAACACCATAATATGCATGGTGCCGAACAAAAAAAAACATAATGATAAAATCGTCCCTTTTGTTATACATTTTTGAATAGAGATTGCCATGTAAAACTGAAAATTTTAAATTTAGGAAAGTTGTTTCAGTTTATATTTGATTTATTTAGAATAAGTTCGTATAGGTGAAATTCGGCAGAATATTTAGAACATTTCCGATCATTTAAAGAAAACATCATCATGTTAAACAGAAGGTGTTGTTGAATTTATCCGTTGGATACAATCTTAAAGTGGTTTACTGAGTATTAAGAAAAAGACACAAGCTTATCAAACTTATTCAATATGTATAATACGATATAAAAAATCAAAGAATCAGTGACTATTCAATAAATCCTATGGCTCATATGGGAATCATTGCATTCCACGGGCCGATATGAATGAGGCCTAGTATTAGACGTGTAACAAAAGTCGATACTACTGTTGGCGCTCGTGATGGATGAGAGATGAATACAATACGATGTGAGGTCATTTCCAATAATATAAATACTCTTTAGTTTTCATATCACCTGTATGGCCACTGAAAAACGTTATTTATAGTGTGCAAGACATGATCAATCGAGCATTATTAAAGAACCAAAATTAATCATTAAATGTGTATTTTAAAATCAATTAAGTGGTACATTTGTAAATTGAAGATAATTATAACCCTACGTGTAATTGTATGTGTGCATATGGCAAATCTTTACCTTTTGTGAAAAAAGTGGGTTTTTTTAATTTTATTCTGAGAATCAGCCAATTTTTGCAAAAATAAAGGAACAAGGGTTTTGGCCCGCTTGATCTCCCAATGGAAACAAACTATCGTTTTGCTTTCATTCTGGTACGATTTAAAACAAAAATAAGAATTATAAAAAAAACTATTTTGGAAAACACAAATCCCTTTTTTCTCAAAATGAATGCTCGATGATTTATTTTAAAAACAATTTTGGGGTTTTGTTGTCCACTTGCATAATAACATAGCATAGTATGATTGGGTAACATTTGTTTAATGATTCCCGAAAAGTCCAGCACACAATTAAACTGTTTGTTTTAGTTCGTTCCTTTGCTGTCTCCATAAAGTTCTAAACGACTCTGACTGTCTCGAAACGGCTGATTGCATCGAAACTCACACTTCCTTTTATTTATCTTTTTTACAATTTTTTTTACCTTCGGTGTTTACCGTCTTAACAAATTTGATGTCTCGTATATGGTGTAACCATTGACCTTTGAACTATGCACTTGAATTGAATTGAGGTCTGGATTTTCATTAAGGTTAAGTATATGCCAAGTTAAGTCAAAATATGGCAAACTATGACAAGTCTAGAGTGTTAAGAAGGATATCAAATAAATTCCAACTGAGACGTTGACATTTGTCTTTGAAAATTAATAGGGTTCTAGATATTCATATGGATTTAATATCTATGAAACACATATGGTCAAAATTCAGGAATATGTTGAATATAAATTGTCGACAAGTGTGTTACGGACGGAAAGACAGACCGAGGGTATAGCTACAAGATCACCTCGATCTTTGTTGGCGAAAGGATAAAACCCGTTGGAATCGGAAAGGCAGACAAATGTTATTTTACATGATGGCAACGCGACTCAAAGGGTCGATTGAATTCCATTAAGGAAAGCATGTTAAAGGGTATAAGATTGAATCTAGGGTAAATAATGTCAACTGAAGCTAAGTTTTTCAGATGTCAACTGAAGCAAATTTGTTTTATTGTCCCATTTATCATGCCCCATTTATGGGCATCATGTTTTCTGGTCTGTGTGTCAGTTCGTCTGTTCGCTCGTTCGTCCAGTGGTTCGTTCGTCCGTCTGTCCCTCTTCAGGTTAAAGTGTTTAGTCAAGGTGGTGTTTGATGAAGTTGAAGTCCAATCAATTTGAAATTTAGTATACATGCTCCTTATGATATAATCTTTCTTATTTTAATGCCAAAAAAGAGTTCTGACCCCAATGTCATAGTCCACTTAACATAATAAATGATAGTTCGATTGGGGCAACCGTGTACTTTGGACACATTCTTGTTATCTTTCGTTCAATGTCGTTCAAACTTTTAATTTCTAGAATCAAAATTAATAGAAAAGCCTATACAACCTTTCCAAAGACGTTTGATTATGATGTATAGAAACAAAAATCGTGGACACTTTTCTAGTCTTATAACAAATGAGCTTTGGAGGGGGGGTTTGTGTTCTGTTTACTTATTTTTATTTACTTATTTGCTGTGTTCACTACCAGTGTGCGCATTCAAATTAAAACAAAGATCAATTACTGAATAAGAAGCTACTGGTGTGGGACAGGTTCATACAGAATATTGCAAGGTTAAATATGTTCGTGAGCCCTCAACCCTCCTCTTAACCTCAAACAGTGGTGCAAGTTGTAACAGTAAAACATAAGTACATACTAAAAAAATCGGTTCAAAATATACCAATATGAGAGCACTCGCAGTTACTGGAAAATAACTCAAAGTAAATAACAACGGCTTACAAATGTATAAGGGGACATTGATTTATTTATTAGTTGTTGGTGGCTCTGAGCTAGCTTTGAACTATTTGATTATCAATCTGTGATCACAGATAAAAAAAAATCCGAGATCACGGATAATCAATCCTAGATCATAGATGAGAAATTTGAGATCACGAATTGTCAATTCTTATATCACGGATTACTTTTTCTAATCCGTGATCACGCCCTTCTTAAAAATACGACTACACCCTTTACCTTATTTATCAAGATGTTGAAACAAGATAAATCATTCACAAGACTAATATCAATTTATTTAAAATTGTATTTATAGAACCTTTCCTGGTTTCAAAAAAAATATCTTCTCCTACGTACTTTAATGAATACATTGTTTAAGATTTATCTCAGCGGTATCAAACAGGCCCAAACAGGTTACAAACATATTCAGTATTTGTACTTATTGAGATGGTCCTAACATCATATTGTATTCATCTTCCATCCAACATGAGCGCCAGCCGTAGTGTCAACTTTTCTAACACGTCTATTTATCTGATAATCATGTATCTCCGATATATAACACAACTAGGTTGATAAACCAAGATGAGTCTGCCTACTTAATATTAGGTAAGACAAAATGAATATGTGTTTACAGTGTAATACCAACATTGTGTTCGCCTATCAGTCTTTGTTAAAACTTTTTTGTTGTATTATTTTAAGCAACTTTTTATCCCATTGATGCGTCATATTGTGATCACTTAGCGAGAGAACTTTTCTTATGGTTTCAAGTAAAATAAAAACAAGTATTCATCAGTATAAATAATTTTTGATTATCCAAACTTTTAACAAATATTCAGCTTTCAAACTAGTGATGTTTCTACTCATTTCAAAGGACTTAGTAATCGTTTCTCGCAAACAACCCGATTTTTATTGCTGCAACTGTCACCTTTCCAATTTCCATACATGGTAGATGACTTGACACATGAATTATTATCTGCTTTAGGTTCACCTACACCCCATGCTAGGTACGTAGGATGACTGCCATCTATCCATCTGTATGTCTGATTCCTTTGTTTCTGTAATCCAATCCAAAAATCAGCACCTTGGTGTTTAGTAGTTTGCCTTATTATGAAATTGTTTTCCTCTTTAGAACCAATTATAACTAAATCTGAACCATGGTTCCTACAAAATGTACGGGCGTCTGTAAAATCAACATCAAGTATTGTATTAATTGAATAACAAGAATTATTGTAATATAACGAATCCCCAGGCCCACATCTTGGATAAATTTGCGTTTTGCATATAAATCTCAACGACATAAAACAATTGTTGTCATTCCACTTTTGAGAGGCAGGTTTTTGAAGATGGGCGCAGTTCTCGTTATTATTGAAGTCATTCGGTTCTGATTCTTCCCAATCAGTAAAATTCAAAAGTGTTCCGTCACTCCAGACATATTTCGCATTGTTATGAAAATTGCTCAGTCCTATCCACGTACGAGTCTGTGTAAAATTTGTTATTAGAAAATTATTTTCCTTTCCATTATGAACACTAACTAGATCAGTTCCGATACTTCGACAATAATCACGAGCTTTAAACCATGTTCGACGTTCTGAAAACTCTTTATAACACCATACATCGAATGTCTCCCAGTCATTTGGACATTTTGTCCAAATTTCTGATATCCGAAAACCTACATTTCCACTGTCCTTAGATTTGAAACATACTTCTGTAATGTAGCGAGATTGTATCGCAATGTGTGTCAGTCCAGCTACTAATCCTATTATAATGAAAGTAGTAAACGTTATCCAAGATCTTATGAGACACTTTAATTTTTTATTATGAACATCCAATCTTACTTTCACTTTTTGCACGTGATATGGTTGAGGGTCTGGTTGAGGTTCAAAATATGAATGATGCGACCCTGATAGCTTCAAGTCGTCATACTTTTGAACATTCTCTGAAATGGATGCAAGTTGTGTATATCCTTTTTCATCAGTAGGTTCGTCGTATGTGTGATCACTAGTTTGCATTATATTTCAATTATTTTCCAAACAAATGTGGCTCTATTGTTTTCAAGGTATATTTACCTTTATAAAGAAACAACACAAATATTACACACGTGAATGCACTTCTACATTTTTGTGTAGATATTACACAGCATTATTGCCTCGAGTGATTAAGTGTTTTTAAATGACAAATAGGGACGACGGGATTTTATGGAAAACAGCTAAAATTAAACATTTTTCATTGCGTGCCAACGTCCGGATATCTACTTAAACTTATACTTGACTGAAAGTATGACCTATCTGACATAAATAATATACAGTTGTATTTGTTTTTTTCATTGTTGCTGTTTTCTAATTGAAATTCTTTTCAGTTAACTGGGAGGTTAATCCTATTCTTACCGTATTTATTCGCCAATTTACAATAATACATTATCTGATATTATTTTATGGTAAGGATCAGTGCCAGGGATGAGTTATATGCTTACAAAACACGCGTCATGCGTATTACTTTATAAGCCTGGTATTTCAAAGAAGGTTTATCAAGAATCAAAATAAAATCCTCTTCTTATGTACTTGTTGCATACATATAGCTTCAGCTGTGAAAAATGATGATCTGTTATTTGATTTGTAACCGCTCAACTTTGCGTCAAAAAAGCCTTCATCGCGACGTTAGAAAACGGTACGTTGTGTCCATAATGAAATATACATTTATCGGGTTTTGCATTGGGTTTTGTATCAGAATACGGGATTCTACGTCGATATGAAATTCATATAAACTACTATTAATCCGTATCGCTGTAAACAAAAAGTTGAACAAAAACAGTTTGTCATAGTATCGTTATATCGATAAAACTGGGTGTCTGACTTACTGTTTCATCTTTGAATTTGGAATGCTCTCTCTCTCTCTCTCTCTCTCTCTCTCTCTCTCTCTCTCTCTCTCTCTCTCTCTCTCTCTCTCTCTCTCTCTCTCTCTCTCTCTCTCTCTGTCTCATAGACACTCAAGTAATAATCAGTAACCAAGTCAAACAAAGCAAAACAAGTCAAACAAGGCAAATATTTGATGCATGTTCAGGACGAGAATAAGTTAAACAGTAAATACAATAGGTAGGTCTTGTAACAGAGGCTATCCGGGATAAAGGTAGAGGAAATTTGGACTGCCACTGGAAAATAAGGGTATATTATGGTCAGTAGTCAGCACTTAAATATTGTTTTAAATACTTAGGCTTTTCTACCTCAGGAATAGATTACCTTAGCTGTATTTGGCAAAACTCTTAGGAATTTTTGGTTCTCAATGCTCTTCAACTTTTTACTTTATTTGGCCTTTTTAACATTTTTTTATTCGAGCGTCACTGATGAGTCTTTAATAGACGAAACGCGCGTCTGGCGTATATATGAAATTTCAATCCTGGTATCTATGATGAGTTAATTGGATAAGGACAGAAATTTTGCCTTGCAACAGTCCACCTACGGACCCCTCAAAGAGTTGTTGCAAGGGTTCTTAACGGACGCCCCACTTTGGCAAGCGTTTTACTGCCGGTCGGAAGAAGACCAAGTTTTCTACCAAGGCTCGTTAGTTTTCAGACAAAATGCGCACATGTTGATATGTACACCTGCTATTATCGATTTGTTTATAATAATTCCTATAATTCTACATTGAGTAGTCACAAATATTGCAACTCGGTCATCATTGGATACCTTGATATTAATAGAGAAATAAGTAACTATGTAAAAAGCAATGATATTTGTTATGACATGATTATTACATAATTAGTTATTATGTAATTAGTTTCTATATTGTGATGTCCACACTTGAATGACATTAGCTTCTTTGTTATTCATAGCATCCCAAATCATTTTATAGATTCTTGTACAACACAGTTTGACCTCCAAAACTGTGTCTCAGATTTTTCCTATTGTATTTCATTCTCTCGTAATTCTTCAATAAAGTTTGCAACCTCAATTCATACGAGATCAATAAATCTAATTGGGTATAGAATTTGTTCTATTGATGTTTCTGGAAATCTGAGACATTGTTTTGAAGATAACTGGACAAGGAACAACATGTGTGAAAATCAGGCATATAGGGGCATCTATCTAGGAGCTAATTTCATTTCAAACTACATTTTCATGACAAAAATTAAATCAGTATTTTCCTACTTGTACCTCATTAACTTCAATATGATTCACACATATACCATGGGGATAGTTCAGTATTGGCCTTTAATCATAAATCAATTAGTTTTTCACCAGTAAGAAAGCATTCCGTTTCAGCAATTTTAAATATATGAAGAAATTGCACACCCTATGCATCAAAAATCAGATCTGGCAGGATGATTGACTTTGCTGTAAGTCAGTTGCTACTGATATGGTCGAAACTCCACCCACCATGATAAATCTTTACTATTTATGATCTCAGAAGTTTAATTACACATTGTATTTTCTTTTTTCAATATGGATTTATTCATTTAATACATACAATAATGTTTTTTTTTTTATTGAAAAAAAAGTGAGTTATGCATGTGTACACAAAATGATCTGTTGGTCAGTCTAGAGGATCCTTGTTGGGGATTTCTGGAATCATAATTGTATACAATGACAATATGGTGTTTTACACAAAGTAGACTTTTTTCATTTTTGCAGTTTAAAATGAAATATTTAATTTGTATTTTTCTTTTAAAAATAATTCACATTTAAACCTTCTCCTCACGGAATACCAGTATAAACATCAGCCTTTAGTTGTTGTACAATTATATTTGTTTAGTATCTGTACAACTATATTTTGATTTCCTCTTTATCTCCAAATTTTTGTTTTGTTTTTTCTCCTGGCAGCTCCAATATAGAAATGACTTTTTTCTGGAATTCATTATCTTCATTTTTCCATAAATCCCTAATCCACCTCTTTTTCATAACTGTTATTTTTATTGCTGGTCAGTGGTCATAAAGCTATCAAATGATTCTATTGATTAACCACAAAGTACTGCCCACATGTTTTTATCTTGTATCAGTCAGACACGTTCATTTGTTTATAAAACTAATTATCATCAAAACTCATTTACAGTGCAAGATGTGTAAATAAATTTTTCTTCTGTGGTTTTGGAATATAAAGAAGTAACAAAAACAGCTGAAAATGAAATTTTGATAAAATTTAGTTGCTTTTGTATTGGGCGACCTTAAGATGCTCAGTCGTCTACATGTTTCGCTTATTTCGTTTCGTTCTGACATACCAAGAAGTATTTGCATTTCTGACAACTACCTAATTCTTTTCAGTCATTGCAATTAGTGCTGCTTTTAAAATAAAAACACTTTTAGAGTCAATTTCTAACGATTGTATGAACGTATAAAGTACACTACTACGTTACTGTGAGCACTTCAAATGCTATGACTATTCATCTATACTTTTTTTTAGATTAAACGGGTTTTGCTCTCGATAATGTCTATAAAAGAAAACCGAAAAGCTCCTTCTAAAAAAGAAACTGACTTCTACATCATGCATGAAAAACATTGAAAATAAGATTGGTGTAATCCGTCGCACTTAAGCGTAACCACCATCGCAGTTCGGCGTATCTATCAACAAGATAGCGTCACAATGCTACCATCGCACATCAGCGTAAAACCATTGCACATCATCGTGACCATCGCGGTTCAGAGTCCTACACATATATTAAATATTTTTCATTTTGGATTTATTTTGATTTTTTCCCATGGATTATTATTGTTTTGGTTTTTTTTTTTCTTAATTGAAATTACTTCATTAGTCGTTCTGGGTCTGCATAACATGTTTGATGTATTGCGCGTAGGTGTTTCTAACACACACGGAATCGTTGATCAGCTGGGGGAAGGTCATCGTCCGATCATATCTTCGTTTGAAAGAAACACGGCACATAAACATTTATTTTTTTAAGAATTATAAGAACTTTTATTTGTATAATGCGCTTCAGATTATCATATTTGTATTATAATACCTTAAGTGACTATCAGGATTTTGTCAACATCACAAATCATAAGTTTTTATTTCCGTGACGACGTCCGGACAAACAATACTGACGTATATAACCTATCTCACTTGATATGGTTAAATTTTCTTTAAAAGTAATTGCTTATCGCTAATACAACTATTATTTTCTGCAATAATCATGGTACACACATGGCAGTTATGTGCTACAGGTTATATGTACCGCCAAAGGTTCATCTGAACACAAGGACTAGCAAATAGGTTTATTTCCATCTATTAATATGTATGATGGTTCTTAAATTTCTCATATTCAATCTAAAATTAGTACCTGGTTGCTTCGTTATTTGGCGTATTATGAAGTTGTATTCCTCTTTCGAACCAATGATCTGCAATATTGTCCTTGAAGAAGCTATTGGCACCAGTTAAGTTAACATATGCCTTAGCAACCTATTATTGTAGTATACCTATATAAACCAGACCCACATCTTGGAATTATTCGCCTTTTGTATATAACTATGAATGCGATGAATCAGTTTTGTCATTTCATTTTCCAAACATTGCATCCTTTAGCAAGGTGTGTAGAGTGTGTAGGTATTATTCGGTTCAAATGAATTTCAATTAGTATCATTCGAAATAGTACCATCGCTCCACTGACAAGTCATTCAAATAATTTTCATAAGACAATTGGTTTCATTCTCATTATGGAGAATAACCAGATCAGCTCCAATATTTCGACACGCGCTTGTAACCATGTTCGCCGTTTGTAATGTCTATGTAACACTACCTATTGAAATCTTCCAGAAATTTTGAGATTTTGTACCAACTTTAGACACTGAAAATGTTCATTATCATTACCTTCATAAACGCTCCTCTTAGATTTGGTGCAATATTTTGAACTGTATCGAAATTTTAATACAGCATACGTCACTTCTGTTGTTATTGAACATGTACATATGGCAGTGAACGCTATCCATAGTCTTATACGAAATTTTTTATCAGATATATATAATTTCATTTCGAAATGCTAGCCTTTTTTATATAATGAAATAAGTCCCAATGTTATTTTGCGCTTCTCTTTTAAAACAAATACCGAACACCAAGGTAAATTAAAAAATGGTGGAAGTTCATAAAATCTGACAAAATCAAATGCTCAACGTTATCAACAAACGCTTGGAATGAGTTTCAAAAACTTGTCTAGGTTCGGAATAAGTAATACCATTATTAAAATTGAACTACTTAGTTCAACATCTTCATAACTTCGTATATGATCAGAAATTTGTGCAAGATGGAAACATCATTTTTGATCAGTTGGTTTCGGGTATATATGATCATTAGTATTCATTCATCTTATCAATACCCATGATATGCAAGGTTATATATATATTTTTTTTTAGGTTTTGCACACACTTATATGCATTGCCATTTTAATAAGATTAAGAATGGAAATGGGGAACGTGTCAAAGAGACAACAACCCGACCAAGGAGTAAATAAACAGCCGAGGGCCACCAATGGGTCTTCAACACAGCAAGAAAATCCTGCACCCGGAGGCGGACTTCAAGTAGACAATTACATATCAATTATTTCCGAATGCGTAGGCATGTACTTCTAAGTGAGGGAAAACTAAATTTCTATAAATATAAAATGACAAACAATAGCGCTTTTCTATGACCTAGATCATTGTTTATATAGTATTTTAATAATTCATTGACCTAACAACCTCATGACGCAAATACACGTTTAAGTTAGATTTTCCTAAGTAAACACTTATGAGAAAAACACACCCTTTGTTACGTCGTATACACACAATATCATAAGTTGATCTTATGCTGTGAAAATTTGTAGTTAATTTAAGTCCAACACATCCGTTTTAAGACTAATAAAAATAAATAAAATCGATCGAAATATATATGTTAAAAATCATACACATAAAAAGTATTAATGTCATTTCATCAGGTTTTCTCTCCAAATAACTCAAATGTTCCTATAACTTCATTGAAAGCTTTTGTACATGTTTCCGTAAAAGTTATATTCTTAAAAAGTAAAATTAAAAGTAAAATCACTAAAATACTGAACTCCGAGGAAAATTCAAAACGGATACATGTGTCACATAGCTCAGTATCAAATATTAGCAAGAAGGAGGGCTTTTCAATAAAATGAATCTTAAGAAACATGGCAAATAAGTTTGATATGAGCAATGCTTTTGGATTAATTTAGATGTTACAATTCGAGAGAAATACCATCCTGCAGTTTTTTATGATTTAGAGAAGTCAATTCGAACCCGTGATTGTTTGTACGGATTTTGGTCAAATCTTTGATTCTGTTTGGTCCTTTCGGCTTTTAAACGATTTTATGAGATTTTGAATTTTCAAAAATTTTGCATCGAGCATCCCTGAAGAGACCTTAATGGTATGCATGCGCATCTGGTGCATTAGATTTGTACCGTTTATGTTATTACTTCTAAGCTTCAATCAATTAAATATGCATTGCATCAACACTTCTGGGGTATAACATTTATTTATACTATCGGTGAAACGTTCAATATTAAATAGTCAACCGTCAATAGATACCGATTTAATCCGTATCTAATGTGTTCATTGTGTTACTCATAGAAGCCTCTTAAATTCACAAACATTTTATTAACCCTGAATTTATAACTGGTGTAAACATTTATGAAAATAAACAGCTTATGAACATTTGATCTGTATACATCAGTCTCTTTGCCTAATATAATAATGTACAAACAGGACTCTAACTTTTTCTCTAAAAGTGTGTAATTATGATCTAGTACAGTATATAAAAACATCATGCCATGTACAGATTATCCTGATAAAGTACTTTACATACGAGGGTACACAAAATGAACCAAAAAAAATTGGGTGCATTCGACGCATCCCTCTTGAACCATCCTCATTAAGAATAACAAATACAAAGCCAAGGAGGCAAGAGTCATAAGACCAATAGGAACTTCATCATACAAATTCAAATAAAGATAAAACTGTAAAAGTTCATAAATGATACACACCTAGACTTTTTAAGTCAAGACCAACAAGTATCAAGTGTTGACACTGAATATTTTTCTTCAGATTCTTGGTACCGCACGATGATCTTTTGAAAAAAACGACAAGACGTTCTATGACAAACCATGGCTTATTCTAACTTGTTGATTAGATTTTCCAAAATAACGAAGCAGCTGCAAGCTCTTGAATACTGTATGAATAGAGAAATATTTACTATGTACGCAGGGGAAGTTGGTATATTGCTGCAAAGGTAAAGGAATTTATAATTTCAAAATTGAAACCGTCTCGTTTATTATAGACTCTCCTCCGATGTCTAATTCGAGGTACATATCTAAGAATGATGCACAGCAAGCTGTTTTCGGTGTTTCCTTAATCTTTTTTTAGAAGGACATATTAATAGGACCCTATCAGTACAGTTTGGATTGTTAAAGGAGAAAACATAATTATTATTTGCATGTGCCATTAAATGATATATCTTCTTTGATCTTCTCATTTCTACGAGTGGCCGAAAAAGCCCATATCAAAATGAATAAGGTTAGCCAGGAGTTGCGCACAATTGGTTCCCATATAGGAATACCGACATCCTGCTTGAAAAAGAACCTCCGAATTTAACAAATATGTTTTCAATGAGAAAAACCCGCATACATGTACTTTACATTTGTTCTTTTGTGTAGCATGGTTCATCCCCATGTTCATTGTTAACGAAATATGCAAAATTGCACACCAAAACAATCACTTTTTAGCATATGGAACTTTTTCTGTGACGAAGAAAATCAAAAGGGGGATTTTTATCGTTGTTCGTCTTGAATTTTGTTATTTCTTCTCTAATGGCATTCTGCATTTCTTCGAGTATAGGATTTTGATTTCTCATTAGTGATCATTTTTACACAAGTTAAGATTTGCACTTTTATAACACATGTCAGAGAGGAAAAAATAGAGTGCACTGGAATGAGGAGATTAAGTTGTTTACCTAGAAAAATCTTAATTCTTAAATCCATTCAAAACTATTATTTTAAAAAACAGAGGAAGAAATGTGAGCGTATACCTGTTTGAGACATTTCTGTACATTATTTAAAGATTGATAGTGAAAAAAATTGGTGATCTCTAAGGATATATAAGAGACAGTTGACATTTAGTTTATACAGTATGCCTACTTACTTGATATATCTTATCAACGTTTTTAAAACAATTAGCATGACGAGTGTCACCTTTGGATCAGGATCTGCTAACACATCCGGATCATCTGCGATAATCTCATGTTTTTTATTTGTTTAGTGTATCTAAGTCCTTATCTGTTTAAGCTGTGCTGTGTAGACTTGTTTATCTTTCGGTTGTTTTTCGTTTTTTGGGACGTTGTTAGTTTGTCTTCGAATATAATGAGTTTGAATATCCCTTTGGTATATTCCACTACTCCTTTGATATTTGGAAGAATCTAACTTTTTTCCAAATTAATGCGTCCAAGATATGAATCATTTTAAAAAATTTACATAGAAACAATTAAATCCTTCGCATATGTTTTAAAAATTTGGATTATTAACCGTAAGATTAAACGGCTTTCCAGCATCAAGCCATAGAATTACTGGTAAATACCCAAATAGTATCTGGAATATGTTTTCCACACCATTCATCTATATAAACATCCATCAATTAATTTGTTTCGAACAATTAAAATGATACGTAATTAATTCTGAAATTCAAAACACAATTTGTAGTGCCTTAGGGATCAATTTTCTGAATGCATTTGTATACATATTGATGAAATTCTACAACCACAATAGTTGTTATGCATATAGTAATACACATATCAGTAAAATTAGACATACTTATATTACTTATCACGTCAAACATGCTTGTTGCAATATCTTTAATAACGTAAGAAAAGGTCGTGTTTAAAATACAGATATGGGAACGATGTCACGTTACAGATACTTTTTACAGGGAAATAAGCAGGATACGCAAAATATCACGGATCTCGGTTGTTATAAATATGAACAATTATCAGTACGACCATTGTTATAACGATATCTGCAGGAGTAGGATTTTTTTTTTAATCTTGTAAAATTAAAAGGGCCTATACTGTCTTTGTAGTATATATTTCTAAGTTAAAAGGATAACAAGTTTTCCCTGAAGTTTGTTTTGGGTAAGAGTGTGCATCGTGGATGTTGCTCAATCTTTCGTTTTCGGTGTTTTGTTTTGTGCACTGTTACTTGTCTGATCGTATAAGAAGCTCATCGTAATGGCTTTTTTAAGAAATTAATTTCAAAATGTCAAATACATGATCATGGATAACATTTATTTATAAATAGTATGCGTTCAAATCGATGATATGAAAATTTCCTTTTATCATGAACGTTTAAAGCCAGGAGCTAGAACCTTAATATTTTACGAAACCTTTAGCTCGTACAGTGAAGCTAAGCAATTATTGGAATACCTTTGCTTACCTTGGTGGCGCTTAACTTTGCTAACCTTGGTAGCGCTCACCTTTGCTTACCTTTGTGGCGCTTATCATTGATTAATGAGGAGTCTTATATGTTTAATCATTCTTTGATTTCTCAAAAAACTTAAACCCAAATTAAAGTGTCACAAACTGAATGAACAAAACTAATAAATATATATGAAATGAAATTATAAAGTCTGTTTAGTGAACAAAATAAAATACACATAAATAAACAAGTAACTGGTTTACTTTTACAAATTGTGACTGGGATGGAGAGTTGTCTCATTGGCACTCATACCACATCTTCTTATATCTAACACAAGTTTATGACAGTACGAAGCATCCCATATCTTTTAAGAAAGGTATCTTGTTCATGTTGTTCTAATTTATTTTGTTTTGCAATTGACGAGTGTAAGTAATTACTCACTTCATATGTTGTCAAACAAAATACTTGAATTAAAAACCTATATATGTTAATAGATTTTAATCATGAAATGCGCACTATTACTGACCTTCATCGTACTCTTGGTTGCTTGCACTGATGACACAAATGCCTGGTTTGGAGGAGGTGGAAGTTCTGGTTCTAGTTTTAGAAGTAGCGACTCGTCCAAGTCTGGTTCTTCAAACACAAATCAGAAAAGGGGCGTTAGTTGATGGGGTGGTAGTAGGAGTTCTAGTTCCGGTTCTTCATCAGCGACAAAGTCAGTTCAGAAACAAGAAAAACAAAAGCAAGTGTAATTGATAAAGTGAAAGGGGCTATTGGTGGAGCCATTGATACTGTAAAAGCAAAAACGAAAGAGGCAAAGGCGTATGTGAAAGGTTACGTTAATGGCACAAAAGAGATGCTCAGTACATACAAGTAAGTTTTGAATCTGAATTTATGATTTATTGAATATTGGTTGCCTAACGTCTAGTGGCAAATACTTCATGCAAATTCAGGACGATCTTGACTAATGGAATAAAACGTCTCATTAAAGTATCGTACGAGAATACACGTATTTATAACTATATGATAACGGTAAGTGTAATAAATACTTTAATGTATATCTAAATAAATATATTGTATACACTAATATGGTGATAAATAAAAAAATCACAGATGCAAGTAAAACAATATAAGTACAAATGTATTACGTTAAAAAAAATACTGGGCATTACTGAATGCAAGTTCATAGAACTTAACCTACTGGCATAAACATCATGCCGTTAAACTTTCTTAAATTGGCGACTGTCCTTCATTATTGCAATATGAGTATATGCTACTTACCTATTAGAGAGATCTATCAAAAAAATGCAAGATTCGATAGAAGAAGGATTCTAAGAATCACAAAAAGGTAGAACGTGCAATAGTCCTTCAACTATAAGCACACATAACAAATTATATCTTTTGCCTAGAACTTTTACCAATGTCTAAAATGGCGTATACGATATATAACATATAAATATATAATTAGGGAAATGAAAACTGTCACTAAACAAATGGTAAAGGATAAGCAAAAGCGCAAAAGGAGCAAACAAGTACTTTCATGCAAAAGCCAGCTACAAGGCAGCACAATATGGTCCTGGTGGTAAAGCAGCGGCAAATCATATAAGGTATCTATATCCTTTGTGAAATATGAAAAATTACCCTTCGCAAAAACTCTATTATAGATCCTTCGACCTCTTGGTTCAATAAAATGAACACTGATCAAAGCCAAATAATGTCTCACCATTCAAATATTGCAATGAACGGTCCAACAGAGTGGATATGAGTTCTGCAGTGGAGAATTGACTTCGGGGCATATTATTTCTGCCATAGCCATGTCATATTTTTTTAATGCAAAACATGGTAAAAAACTTTATGAATGGTGCTAATAATTTAGAAATAGAGCAAATGTCATTATTATGAAAAACAGGAGATGTGGTATGATAACCAATGAGGCAACTATCCACCAAAATTCAAATGAAGTGGAAGTAAGCAATTAAAGGCAACCGTACATACTTCAACAATGAGAAAAACCCATACGTATAGTCGGATATAAAAGGCCCCGACATGAAAAAATATGAAACAATTCAATTGAGAAACTGACGGCCTAATTCAAAACAAACAAACAAAAAACGAAAAAAAAATATGACAGACATGAACCAACGACATAAATTACAAAAAAAGATCATAACTCTGTTAGTTAGAAATATATATTTTCAATTTTTACGATTGTTAATATTGATGAGTTTACCATCTAACAGAGACCAAAGAACGGGGATGTAAACAACTTTATGGTACTGTACGGCATTCATCTATGATCAAAACCCATACCGTATAGCAAGTTAAAACAATCTCTAAAAGGACAAAATGTGAATAAAAGAGAGGAAAACAAATGGCCTGATTCATGCTATATCTTGGCATTGCACAAGGTCATGTTTTTCTTTGACTGTTTATGACGTCTTTACCCTTAATCCATGGGATGTTGGATGCGTACGGATTGATAATTTAGTCTTAGATGCATGATTTTTTAAATTAGTTGTTAGTGGCTTTCAACTAGCTGTCAGTAACTGCGAGTACTCTCAGATCTGTACTTAGTGTCTTTTTGTTGTTGGGATATACAAGTACATATACCCAGCCACGTCCCCTCTGTGTAGTTTTCTGTTTGTATCCATCTGATGAGTTAAGCCTTTTTCAACTGATTTGTATAGTTCGTTCTTATGTTTTACTATTACACTACTGTCCCAGGTTAGGGGAAGGGTTGGGATCCCGCTAACATGTTTAACCCCACCACATTATGTATGTATGTGCTTGTCCCTAGTCAGGAGCCTGTAATTCAGTGGTTATCGTTTGTTAATGTGTTACATATTTGTTTTTCGTTCATTTTTTGTACATCAATTAGGCCGTTAGTTTTCTCGTTTGAATTGTTTTACATTTGTCATTTCGGGGTCTTTTATAGCTGACTATGCGGTATGGGCTTTGCTCATTGTTGAAGGCTGACCGGTGACCTATAGCTGTTAATTTCTGTGTCATTTTGTCTCTTGTGGAGAGTTGTCTCATTGGCAATCATACCACATCTTCTTATTTAAATGTAATGATGCCGGAATATTTTGAATGAATAGATTTACTAAATAGTTAAATAAGAATAAAAATTAAATATTCAAACTACATGTATACATTAAAGTGACATTTCATTCATGTTAAAAATAACATGACAAATATAGATGAAAATTTAATGCTAAAATTGGTAATGCATAGCATATTCTAACCAATGGAAACTGGGTAACCTTGAATTCCATGTCAAATGATTTGACTTTAAAAAAATATTTGAATTCGCATTTTACTGAAGACATGAAGTCAATCTGTATCGGTAAAATAAACAAACTGAAAAAGAGGCAGCTAACAACCAACAACAGTTATTGAATTACTGTCTTTTGACTTTTGACAGACTCATAAACAATGTGGCGGGGTTTAACATGTTTGTGAGCACTCAACCTTCCCTTGACCTTGGACAGTGGTGTAACAGCACAAAAAATAACCACAATAACCCGTTGGAAAGAGCTTGACTCGTCAGACCGGAACTTAGCATATTCTTTTTTAAACACAAATGGCAAATCATTCGGATCTTAGAGTACTCGCAGTCATTGATAACAAGATGAAACATTTTGTAATAATTTTGAAAAATAATGATTTCAAGTTTATATGCATTAGGATGTTCTCTCCTCTTGTTTCTGACTTTTTGTCAGATATTCTGAATCCTCTTGTTTCATCCATGTAGTGCCTGTCAAAATTTTGCCCACTGACCCCTTCTTTTCTTTTCATGATTTAAAATTGCATATTAGTTTAAAAGTCATTTTACAAAATTTTACAAAATCCTTTTTTTTAATAGTTCTTGAAAGGAAAAAGGTGTTAATGTTAAATGTATGAAAAATCTAGAGAGAACCATTTCCTGCCAATTAATTTTCAATTGATTATATCAAAAAACTAGATCACGGACCTATCCTTTTGTTATAATTTTTAAATTCCTTTATTTATATTCTATCAATCTATAACAGTCTTTTACAAACATTGTTATTTTGAAACAGAGGAGCGAACATCCTTAAACAAATAAACCAACAAAATGGCAGACAGCAAGTAACAATGGTATTTTTTTATTGTTAATCTAGCAAGGCCTGTTCATCTGTGATATTTATTTATGTTATAAAAAATCGATAACGAGTAGTCCATCTTGATTAAAATAAGAATACGTAATACAGATTTTTTTTTAAACTTGTATCTGTATTTTTTCTTGTGTTTAAGTGATGAAAGAGAGGCTTATCAAACGGCATTTCAAAAAGGGAGAAATATGATTGGGAAAGTAAGTGACAAAGGTTACAATGAATATGCTGCTGATTCAGCTAAAGACCAGGAGGCTAACAGACATGGACAAAATGGTGGAGATCCCAATAAATATCGCACAAAATATATTCCTGACAAATACAAAAAATAATGTTGCCATAGTTACAATGGTTATGCTTAAGAGATCAGTTTATAAAACATGTTTCTCTTGTGTTATATTTTTATCGTTGATAAAATGTCCTTTATATGGAAGACCAAATTATTTATAGCCACTTTTAGGTTCAATCTAAATCAAAGTATAACTTTCACATGTTCCTTCCTGTCCATAGCTCTAATTCTTTTAGCTATGAAGGCTAGGGTATAATATTTCGAACAAAACATATAAAGATGAAAAGTTGAATAAACCATCAAGCTAATTTCATTGGTTGTGTATAAGAATGAAATCTGTATAACTATTTCATTTGTCTGATCGTATTTCTCCCGTGATTTTGTGTATCAGTTTTTTTAGTAGATCAATTTTGTTAGCTGTAGTAAAATTCTGCACACTAAAAAATATGATATTTCCATTTCATAATACCTCAATAGCGTTTTTTGTTTAACAAATTCCATACATCTGTAGTGGGCAATATCCAAGATAATATATATATGCAAAATTTATAATGATTAGAAAGTGGGTTTGTAACAGGGGTTTCAAAACACAGAATGAGGGCTTTTAAACTAGAAGAATATGATGTATTGTATATATGGTAAAGGGTCATTGATACAGACAATATGAAAAGTAAGTGATCTATAATGACGATGATATGACTGTGTGTACGCCAATGAGAAAAGTTGAAAATATTAATATGTTTTATCTGCGACCAAATAAATTCGTTTGTTTAGTTTAGTTTTGTATTTCTTTTCACTGACCTACACCAACCTGGAAAATTAACATTCTAATTCGTAAACAAGATAAGTCGATTTTTTATTCAGATCATTGTTACTCCTGTTATAGGTGGCGCGGTAGTATTTCCTGGCCCATATTGTATAATTGTATTCTTTTTATAATTTTCACCACTTTCTAACACTGTCCAAAAACCTATATACACAGTTAACTTAAGCACTTTCATTATAATATTCAGAAATGAATTTAAATATATATCATGACCGTTTACTTTTTTTTGCTGTCTTTATAAAACTAAGGCTACTAGTAATTTTATGTCTGTTATCATGCAGTGAATACAACATTTGAAAATTTTATCAAAAATTCATTTTCACCTGTATGTAAAATTATTTCATACCTTTCTATACCGTATCTATCCCTCAGCTTGGAAAAGTATGTTCAGTAGATACTGTATTTCTTTTCAAATAACAGTGATCAGATACATTGGTTTAAGTACATATAGGAACCTGAACTCTGGAATGTAAATACTACCGTACTACCTGTATTCAGCTGAGTAAGTCAAATTACTGGTGAAAAAGTCATCAAATTTAACAGTTTTTGCAGATTTTTACACAGTGTTTCTAAAGTAAAATATGTTTAATAGCTGAACTGAACATACCCTTTATTTGTGGCATCTGGGTAAAATGAAACACCAGATATTTCAGACGACAAATTGTTCTTGGTGACGACTGTGTCTGCCTTTTTAATTAAGATGACACCCGAATCAATACTCATTGTTGAAATTGTAAATTCAGCTATGTGTACGTCCCAGGGAAGATGCCATCTTCTTATCTTATTTTTTCCAATCAAGATTTATCTTTGTACGGAGTAATGAATTGTTCGATTGATATATCGTACATACGTGTTTTACCCAAATTGCAACATATGTTCAACCTGTTATATTCATCCAAACTAAATCTCTACACAAATATGTATATCGAATAACCTACCAAACACTACATTCATAGTCTTTCATAAAGAAAAAAAGGCAAAAAACCAGGTTGACATTTCAAACTCATACGTCGAGATAAATTGACAACGCTATGGTATAAACCGAAGTACAAAGAAGAAACGAACAAGTAAACAAATTAAAGCACTACATAAAAAAACCTAAAGATTGAGCAACTAGAACCCCATTACAAAACTGAGGGTTATCGCAGATAAGAAATAATGAAATAAAAAAAAATGAAGATTTATATTATATAAATGTTTCTGAACGAATGTGGCTTTTTTGTAGTTTGGTATTTTTGTTATATTTTTGCTCACGCAATACATAAGATTACTTTGGGATTTCATTCTTAGTATATACATATATTTGGAGAGGTGATTTATTTTTTTTAATGCATTTTTAATGCAATACCAAAGCACCGGCTACTGGGTGGATGGTTACCTATGATATTGATAATCAAACAGCAGCAGTTTATCCGTGCTACTTAATTTAAAAAAAAAACATTTGATACGACTTGTTTTTCGAGCGTTCAACACGTATTCTTCAAATAACCTTCATAAGGTCAAATAGACTTATTAAAAAGTTATATGGTGTTGTTACTCATAATGGTCCAAAGATTGACACTTTATCTTCAGTAAAGCGTACAAAATTAGAATTCCTCACTTTTTACCCACTTGGAACATACAATATCATTTATTTAAGCTCGATAATCTATTTATAGCACCGTATGTATGAATGGCTCTAATTTTTTAATCATTACAAAGTTGAAACCTTTCCTTGACATAAAATCTAAATGATGAACAAAATTGGTACGTTCGATACGAATAACAGGGAAGAACTCAAACTCCTGTAGAGCATAACACACTTGACACATGAACAGAAACAAAAATGATTGAAAGGTGAGCAATAAAAGGTTCATTGTTCCTGTTTCCATTAATTGTAGGGGATATTTCACTATTAATACATGTAATACAGTCTTATTGCACTCTAGAATTTAAATGCAGTAAATAAAAAGTACTCTTTGTTTTAAATCACGGGAAATAGTAAGTGTCACATGTATTTTTTATTTATATCAAATAAGGAGATGTGGTATGATTGCCAACGAGACAACTATCCACCCACTAAATAGTTTAGTTTTATCAATAATTATTCTACACAAATTGAATTAAAATGAAAATGATTTGGTAACAGGAGAAGCCTTTGTAACGCCTTTTCATATTTCAGGTACTTTAGTTAAAGGTAAATGATACCTTTCATAAAATTTCTTATAAAAAACGAAGAGTATCTCAATGACAATTTCAAAGACATCAATATCCAATCAGCGAAAGAATAACATTTCGTGTGGATTTGTCAAATGGCCACTAGGATTGCACATTACATATTTTCAAATAAAAAACGAAGAGTACTACAACCATTTTCTTACAAATCAATTTAATGTGATCTTAAAGTTTATTCGGAAACCAATTGATACAAAATATAACATTTACCTTGATTTAGTTATTGATTTAAAAAGAGGATGTTAGAAAAAGGCACATTAATGCTACTATCATGCTTCGGTTTGATTTTCTTTCCTTGGTTGGAGGGTACCGCTGTTCTCAAAGGAGAAAATCAAGTACATTTGAAAAACTGGTTCATCGATGAACCTATTTTTCCACTTGCTCATGGAAGCCTTGCTGCATGTACATCGCATTGTGTTACAATGGATGAGTCCATGTCTATTTTCTACAATGGAGATGCTCAAAAGTGCATTTGTATTAACACTGGATACATAAAGAGACCTTCAGCATTAGGACAAAGTGTTGCTGGGTGGAACTATTATCTAATTTTAGATGGTAAGAAACGTTTGTTAAATTAGGTATAAAACATTAAGTATCTGGATAAGTGTTAGTGTTACTTGTAGACATACTAGTTCTCAGCTGTACTGTATACAATCATTAAGTTAGAACAAATATAACTACTAGTATTACAATGGAATTGGCATAGGAAAACTTGCCAAAAGAGACGATAGAAAAGAAGGCCAAGTATAAATGGAAATTATTGTTCAGATAAAATCCTTTTTATGCTGCTTCAAACGTGGTATTTTGAAGACTTAATACAAATGTTTTCCGACAAATTTGTTTAACTCAATATACGTTGTAAGCTTTGCTCATTGTTGAAGATTGTAAGATAACCTTTAGTTTTTCATAGCTGCTCAAATAGAATATTATGGAGAAAACGACTGAAATCGACACCATCACGAATTGTTTGACCGATACAATATGTCTATGTATTAACTTACTAGTGGTATCATGTCCCAGCCTTTGATCTTCAGATACCCAAATAGTCGCATAATCTGTCCTTTTACCGATTGTGTTCTATTCCCGGTTGTAACATTTTGCCTGAGAATGGATTCACATGCAGAACTGCATAACTAACTAGTACTATCAAATGTGGTTGTACTCGCACAACAATATAGAAATAAGTGGCTGTGGTATAATTGCTCAAGAGATAATCATCTTTAAGAGTCTGAATGACATGGATACATATATACACAAATTCCCATTTCTTAGAAGTAATATAGCCATTTATCCACCGTATTGCGTTAACATACCTCAGCTAAATGTTGCTCTCGTGCATGTTCACATTATACGGCCTTAACGTATATAAAATTTACCATTACAAAACAAAAACCCAATTGTATCAAAAGATACATTTGTATAATAAGGTAATATGATTATATTGAAACTCCGGTAACAATACTTATCCAAAGAAATTGATTTAGTCATTTTGTATTACAAATATTTACCTTATATACACACCTAAATTAGCTCACCGAACTTATAATTATTTTCTTCTCAGTAATCAATTATCGAATTCTTGAAAATAAAATCTCATATACTACTTAAGCACAATTAAATAAAATCAGCATGCTTTTGATTAAATATGATTTAAACATAGAGATATAACTTCCATACTACCAAGACGTCTTTATTCAAACCTAGCATGTAAAATATTTCCTAAAGGGGAAATAGAAATAACCGCTGCTGGCTTCCCCAAAAACTGCGACTGTTCTATGTCATAACCAGAGACATACTTTCAGTTTTAATGAGAAGGTAACATTGATCCCAACTAAATATCCTTTGTTTGTGTACGTTTGTATGGAAAGACAGTAATCTATCAAGATACACAGACAACTAAAACGCTACAAACATGGACCCAACCTTACATCTGGGTTGACCTTAAGTGCTCCGGATGGATAATAGAATTGAGAATGGAAATGGGGAACATGTCAAAGAGACAACAACCCGACCAAAGAGCAGATAACAGCCGCAAGCCACCAATGGGTCTTCAACACAGCGAGAAAATCCCGCACTACGAGACCGGCTTGAGCTGGCCCCTAAATAAAAATGTGTACTAGTTCAGTGAAAATGGACGTCACACTAAATTCCATAACATATAAATGAACTAAAATTTTTAAAAAAAATACAAGACTAACAAAGGCCAGAGGCTCATTACTTGGGACAGGCGCAAAATATGCGGCGGGTTAAATCATGTTTTGTTAGATCTCAACCCTCCCCATTTACCGCTAGCCAATGTAGGATAAACAAACACAGAGCAATACGCATCACAGTAAAACTCAGTTCAAAAGAAGTCCGATGTCAGAATAGGTAACAAAAGAAACTGAGCAAAATTACAATTATACATAAATCAACACAGGACTACTACCAGTTACTGACATGCCAGCTCCAGACATCAAGCAGGTTTAATTGTTGTCCTAACTTTGACTATTATCAGTAATGGAGCAGTAGGCTACAATAAAGTTTTTGAGGGGAAAAATATTTGAACACAATTGTATTAATTTTGCTAGTAAACATGTCTCTTTCTTATGCAAAACATTATATTTTTTCGTCCCATTGCAGTATTGTCCTGATTATATTTGGATACTGTAAGTTCAAAATCCATTGCAATGTTTATATTGATGCAAACAATGAGACATTCAAATTTCAGTAGTAATTTTCCTTAATAAAATGCTTGTAATCGCATTATTTTGATTGCGCATATTTACCAGTAATCAATGATTCGCAATCATAAATGCACGCATTATTTCTGAATTTACAGTTACCTGAATTCTTCATTTTTTTTATTTTTGTTAAACTAGTGTTTAAATTGAGGCGACAGTGTAAACACGTAAATGTGTAAAACATATTGTGTTTTTCCTTTATCAGAACGCTGTTACAGAGAATCTGGCTATGTGTATAGCAAAATATTTAACAGTTGCTACAAGCTCCACCCGGAAAACATTTCCTTATCATATGCTGATTATAGTTCTATCTGTGGAAATGAAGGAGGTGAACTTATGAAAATTGATTCCGAGAAGAAACAACAACATATTGTAGATTTTCTTGGTTTGTATTTTTTTCTTTTTTTTTCACCCGTTTGAAAATACCATACATCGATTCCCACCTTCTAGACCATGCAGTAATTGAATTGACTTCACTCAAATCTATCACACCGTCAGTTCGACATTAAAAAAAATACTCTTTTTAAGATTTATAGTGCTGAAATTTCAATATCTTAAACTTTTTCTAGTTATTGATTATAAAACCCAAAAGTATATTTTTTTTAAATTCATGTTATGTATCTTTTCTATAAGCTTCATATTTATGCTTGGATAAACGTAGACTTTATAAAACCAATAGTTTAATCCTTTTCAATCCCAACATCTTATTTCATAATATCAATAACAAGCTTTTTTTTATTAATTTTTTATTTACATTGTGTCATAGATCAAATTTATTCGTTCAGAGTATGTTTACTTGTTTTTGTAAATCTGTCTTTTGATTGAGTTAAGCCATTTCAATTGATATTTTATAGTGTGTCTTTCTATGTTGTGATGTTACACTATTATTTCAAGTTAGGGTAAAGAGTGGCACCTGTTAAAAAGTTTAAACCCGCTGCATTTGTTTGCACCTGTCCTAAGTCAGGAAGTTGTTCTTCAGTGGTTGTCGTTTGTTGATGTGGTTCATAAGTGTTTCTCGTTTCTCGTATTTTATATAAATTAGACCGTTGGTTTTCCAGTTTGAATGGTTTTACACTAGTCATTTTGGGGCCCTTTATAGCTTGCTGTTCAGTGTGAGCCAAGGCTACATGTTGAAGGCCGTACTTTGACCTACAATGGTTTACTTTTACATATTGTGACTTGGATGGGGAGTTGTGTCATCGGCATTCTTACCACATCATGCTATATCTATTTAAAATTAGATTATTATTAATCGGATAAAAATCAATTTATTTTTTCATAAATAATAATTCGAAATATTTTATCCTTCTCTATTATGTTCTGTCTTGATCTGTATCCACAATACTAACTAACTATTTATACATATGAATTTACTGCAAATACAACTGAGGAATGTAACAATTATCCTAAAATATAATATTGTCTTAAGTTTAACCACCATCACCCTCATAATTCCAGTATTTAAAAAACATGTGTGTTGTTTTTATTTTGTTTCTAATATCCGAGTTAATTATTGTAACAACTATCAGCAATCCAACACACGGTTAAAACTGACTAAACAAAAACAATTAGCAAACAGAAATAACATTAACGGAATCAATTTCACTACTTATAACATTATTATTTTCAAATATATGTCATTTAAAACCGGGTTCCTTGTCTAATTCTACTGTTTACAAAAAAAAACCAAAAACGAATTTAATTCTAATTCTAATATGACGTCCTTATTACGCTTTGTAAACAAAGCCGTGTTCTAATGAGCACATAATATGTTTGACACATGCGCACGAACTTACTGTTTATATTAACGTTATTTCAATCGTTATCCTTTAAAATATATACATTTAAGCAGCTAACATAAACATTTATTGTATATTTTCATAAAACAACATATATTTTCCCTGCACGTAGTTTTTAAACTTATCAAATTTGAAATGTTATGTACAGACTCCTCGGGGAGGAAACGGGAATAGCCAAAGATTTTTACGGTATTTATGTACGCTTAAACCTATAAAAAATACTGTATTTGTCCTATTAAAATCGAAATAAATTCCTTCATGGCATGCTCTATGCTCATTTTAACATGGGTAGGCATTATATTTGATCACATTTTACACCTCGCTAACGCTCAGTGTAAAGTATCGACAAATATAATGCCTACCCATGTTAAAATGAGCATAGAGCATGACATGAAGGAATTATTTCTTAAACATTTCCTTCTTAAATGTTACATCAGTTTTGACGTCCGAATGAAAAATAAATAGTCAATATTCTGTGTGATGTATATAAATAGACTTATGTCAATAAGACCCAATTAAGAGTGGATCATAAGAGATGACTGTAGTTTTTCGTCGAAAATAATTTTGCTGTAAATTTACCTTAAGGGAAACAGACGAGTTAATTGAAAATTGGGCGAGACAGGATACATCGACACAATATGTGTCTCCTGATATCAATGCATAATTCGATATCATAGGAACAATAAATCAAAAACAAAACACGAAACAAATACATTTTGTAAATTACTGCTGTCGTTGTTTTAATTTTCTAGATCAGTTCCAACTTTCTTCATGGATTTTGTTCCAAGGACAACATCGTACAGCAGAGTTACATTGGTACTATAACGATAAGTCGATTATGTCTTATTTTAATTGGCACCCAACTCAGCCTGAAAAGACTCTTACTTACGCTGACGAAATCATTGGTATGAAAAGACATGATGGCTATAAATGGCATGATATATGGTTATACTTTAAAGGAGCATTTTTGTGTGAAAGAAGAATCTTGGAGTATTGATGATTTTTTGTATTCAAATAGGATTATATGTAGACAAGTTCCACTGTGTTGTCATTTTCCATGAAGACAGAATTCTTTCATTTCATGTTCTTTGGTTGTTTAAACATGGAAAACAATTTTTAATATTTTTCCATCCATCGATATACTATGAAAGAACTATTTAGATTCTTAAAACTATAGATGACATAACAGACACATTCGAAAAGCAGCAATTTTGATATAAACAATTGAAAGCGTTCACAATTCAAACATACACATCGAATAATTTAAAGAAGATTTTTTGTGCATACCGAAGAACTCCAACAACAAATTGATTTTAAATTCCAGCTTTGCTCAAAATACAAAGTTTGTGAAGTCACGCACGTTTATCTTATGCTATGTTGGGATTAGGACATGAATGCGTTAAAAAAAACCAGACAGAAGAGTGAATAAGTGATAAGCGTGTACATCGTCATATCAAAATTAAACTAATAAATCAAAAATATATGTATATTACAAAATAAGTTGTATATCAATTATTCATAAGAAATCATCTTTTTTGTGGATATCGATGTTATTTAATCTGATGTTTTATTAAAAAAAAGAATACAGAGATGCAGATTAAATCAGCTTTAATTTAAAACTATCACTTTATTGGTTGTTATTACATAGGGGTGTCTAAAGATCAAAAGGTATGGTTGTTCTTTCGACGCCAGCAAAAAACCGAACTCCAAGGACAATTCAAAACGGAAAGACCTTATAAAATGGCAAAATCAAATGCTCAAACAAATCAAACGAATGGAAAACAACTGTCATATTCCTGACTTGGTACAGGCATTTCCTTATGTCGAAAATGGTAGATTAAATCTGGTTTTATAGCTAGGTAAACCTGACACCTGTATGGCATTTGCATAAAATTCCATTATATTGACAACAATGTGTGAACAAAACAAACAGACATAACAGGTAAAAATGTCAAAAATAGTGGTACAGCAGTCAACATTGTATTATAATCTTAATCACTTAAAAAACAAAGAAATATGTCAACAAAGAAAAACAAAATGGCATATAGACAAAGCATTTAAAACTGAAAAGTCCAAGAAGGCTAGCAGATATTACCTTTATATAGGTTATATTTATTATAACATATACAAAATCAAACATTATGTAAACAGTAACTTGGCTAGAAGTTATTACTTATTTAAATGAGGCAACACTTGAATTATTCTCTATGATTATCCAACAATAAGAAACACTAGTCATGATAAGAAATGAATTTGCGTTATCATCGATACTTGAAAGAAATAAGGTGTTAAACTCAATTGATGATCTATAAGCAATATTCTTTTCGGATAAACAAGCTCTCTAATCTACACCAGACAAGTTCTTGTAAATTTCCAGTTCATACTTTATGTGATTGTACTGAATAAGGGCAACAGTAGTATAGAGCTGTTCAATAGTCATAAATCGATTAAGCGAAAAAAAATATATTAATTCGTCGAGAATCTGGATGTCGTCTTAAAAGAGGCAAAATATACCACAGGCACATTCAAACTCATAAGTTGAAAAAAAATCGACAATGCCATTTCAAAAAACCAATTTAAAGACAAACAACAGTATACAAAACACAACATGAAAAACTAAGGACTGAGGAACACGAACCTCACAGTAACCTGGTTTGATATCAGGTGCTTCGGAATTGTAAGCAGATCTTGCTCGTGTAGCACCCACCGTGTTGCTCATATAAGTACAACCCTGGTGTCTGTAGTGGTGTTAAGATAGGTAAGTCACATTCGAGGAAAAGAAGACGGAATTGTGTTAATAATAGATGGAACCGATCCGTCGTCATCTGTGCAATAGATATTCCATAATGGTCAACCAACTTGTGATGACGTCCGTAAATGTTCGAAGGAATGAATTCAACATCACAACTTAGAACTCTTGATTCAAAATCTTCCTTGTAAGCAGCAACCCTCTATCAATGAAATCATGAGAGGAAATGCAAGCTCTATAATATCGTATCAACTGGGTGATATGTATTCCACATGCAGGAATTTTCCTTTTTGGTAGAAGTCTTTATTGCTGAATGAAATAGACTTTTTCAAAATTTTGGACTCGAGCGTATCGGCTGAATGTTTTTAAAGATACACGTCACATGTATAAATAAAACTTGTATCATACGTTTTATTAAACGAAGGTGCCTATGCATCTACTACAGGCCATCTTTAAAAGATGGCACGATTATTTGTTCTCTTTATGTTTTATAATCTTAACTAAAATAAAAAGTCATGTCTTTAGGATATCTAGTGTTGTCTAATATAGATTTTTTTTTCATTCTTAACTAATCGTGTACTCCATAATAAGGTTTTGTCAATTAAAAATATTTATTCCTGAATTAAGAAAAAAAACATTGACTTATTGTCTAAATCATGTTTTCTACTAAACATATGGTACGGATATTTTGAATTGAAATTAAACTGCAATATACTTTAAATACAAATATGTTCGCATATTGATGAATACGTATATGATAAAGATGATAAATGTAAATCTTGTCAAAAAAGACAATAAAACTATGCAAATAGTTATCAGTTTGGTAGGTTTTATAGTTTCATTGTTGGCTTATTTAATTATCCCAATAAAAAAGCTTTATACCCGAGTTACAGCTGATTTTACAATACATCTGTCGTACCTATTCATGCTATGTATTGCACAAATTGTTTAGTGTTCTTACAAATTTTGTCGATTGCTTGTATTGCTTAAATATACAAAAAACTTCTCAGGAGAAAAGTATTTTTTTTCTGACTGCAAAAACATTCATCAAGCGGATCCGGTAATCTATATTTGAAAAAAAAAACTAATATCATTTAATTCAGCTGGAGTTTTTATGTTGTTGTGCATTAGGTATTAAGGTTATAACTGTGAAATGCAGTTATAATTCTTATCATTAATTTTGTTACTCGTAAGAACGGCTTGCTGTGTTAATAAGAAGTTGATAAGACCTTCTAAATTAAAGTAAAGAACTCTAGATCGGGTTTAAAAAAGATTGGACAAAAAAGCACTGGTATACAGCTAAGTAATACGTTTATAACTTACAAAACTGTCAGTTGACCGACGAACAAATCCTAGGTGAAGTTAAATATGTGACTAAGAAATAAAATAAAAAAGTATTTATTTTGTCCTAAAAGTTGGATGTCGTTGTAAGCAATGTATAAAGCATTACCCGTTTCGACAAAAAAAAACAATTCATGAGCCTAGACCTACTTGTTTTCAATTTGAAAATTATTTAGATCTCACAAAATTAGAATTATCTAATCTCGATATATATTACAATATTACTGCTGCAATTTATCTAAAGAGCAACAACTAAGAATATGTACATATTTGCTAGTGTTTTCTCTAAAAGCGATAAAGTTGATGCAATTGTAATACCAAGAAAACATATAACATTTTAAGATTTAAGAGTGTCTTCATCAAACGGAAATGGCATTCTACCTGTTCGTAACATATATCTTGTATTACTGATTATTGTTTTGCGACTGATTTTTTAATCTATTTTTTATTTTCAAGATGTAAGACATATAATGCATTTAATCCGTATGTTTTATTTTTAGAATGAGGTCATGTTTGTTTATTGACTTAAACAAATAACACAGGCTTAATACTATATACCCTTAACTAGTTTGCTTGCGCACCCTCCGACTGACCGGGGGACGTAGTGTAACAGAACAACATAAAAACAAACTATAAAAATCCGTTGAAAAGTACGTAATTCATTAGATCGATTCAAAGTAGAAAAACATCTACAAAACAGACCGGACGAGGCAGGGTATTTAATTGCATTCAAACTAAGTAGAAATTTGTCTGCTGTTTTCAGAAGTGACGATTTTTTAAAAAGGTAGAAAAAAATGGGAACTAAAAAGGATATTCATACAAAAAAATATTTAATGACATGCCTTTTTCGATAAAACTGTTTTATCATTCAAAATGAGACTATTTTCGAATTCAAAACTGCAAGATTTTTAAAGGAAATTAAATATAAGTTAAGTAAAAAACTATTAACAAAAACACAAATTTATGTGAACAGTATGATATACAGGGTATATTGAGAACATATTTGATAAAATTCAAGGAAGTATCTTCAGTAGACAATCGGCTCTTTTATATTAACTAGTTGTATTTTTCATTCAACCTTCCTGTTGCATAGGAGGTAGACTATGTATATGTGCTTTAAGTTTAAAGAGCCGATTGTCTACTGAAGATGCTTCCATCAAATGCAGCAAATATGTTCTCAATATACACTGCATATCATATTGTTCCAAGTCAGGAATATGACAGTTGTTATCCATTCGTTTGATGTGTTTGAGTTTTTGATTTTGCCATTTGCTTAGGGGGTTTCTGTTTAAAAAATATCCTCGAAGAACAGTATTTATGTTATTTTACTTCTCAAGAAGTATTAAAAAAAAGTTAGTACTACCTTTTTTTATTCACGCTATATAGAAGATGGTTGCTCAAAAAATAGTTCGAAGTTGGGTTACTATATTGATCACATCCCAACAAACATGGAATAAAAGATACAATAGATACAGTTTGTCGGCCTCATATCTTGACTTAAACATAGAAAGTGACCATGGTGGATTGAGAACTTAAATCCATTTACTAAATTATAGCCAAAATTGCGTCCTCTTTTCCTAGATTGTAACATCACCGAATGCGACGTTTCGCAAACTTTTTACTTACCACGATCACCATGATGGCTGCCCCGAATTGATCAGGATCTGCGTTCCGTTCCAAAGTACTGATTTCATTTTGGGGTTTTTGTTAGATTAGTGTAGCTCAGTCGTTAGTTTTCCTTGTGGTGTTCTGTAGACCCTTATTTTTCTTTTTGCTGTTTTTTTCATTTGGCCATGCAATCGTCTGGTTTTTACTCTTTATTTCTGCTGCCACTAGTTTATGAAAATAACTAACATGAGATTTGAATTCAGCATCAAATGTTGCTTGTTTCTTTTTTTCTAATTGGAAATTTCATTTCTAATTCTATCATTAAAAGTATATATGGTTTTATTTATTACAAACGAAAACGATTACGTTGTGGCAATAACATTTAAAAATCAAACACATAAATATAGATTAGCTCGACAGTTTGCATCGTATGTGTGCATTCATTAATCAGCTAATGCAAATAATGTTAGTACTCAATAATGTATATATTGCTCTAGTGTGTTTGTTGATCCTATACAAATTTATAAGCCGCGGTGTGCTCCTTGCACAAAAAAATGCTACTCTGGAATTACGAGGACTAAGGACACAACATAAATTGTACGGTCACCATCACAAATTGGGTGACAGATACAATATGTCTGTATCTCAAATAGCTAGCAACATGTTTTCACAGTTATATGTCTTCCAATACCAGAATAGTCGTCTTATCATTAATTTGATAGCTTGTGACAGTTTGCCTGAGTTTGGATTGGACTTGTCAGGTGATGCATGCATATTTAGAGATGAACCAGGTCCTGCTCCTTTTAGAGTTCATACGATTCACTAAAGTTCTATTTGTTACGTTGATTTGTATCTTCTAAATCGAGTTATGAGACTTGGACAGTGGTAAACTACTTTTGCCTAAATATATTAGTAAATGACAGTTTTAGTGTTCCAATGCGACTTTCAATATCAAACATATTATAACCCCCGTTTTCATAACTACGAATCATATGTTCTACTTTTTTTCTAGTTTTCTTCCAAGAAATATTTATTGTCTGCCTAAATTTACTGAAATTATGATCAAGGTTTTCTTAACATATTTTTATGTATCGATCAAAAGACTGTAGTATAGCGATTAACAAAAGAGAGAAAAGACTACAAAGGACAAGCGAAAATCATAAACCCAATAAAATCAGACAATATCATGGCCATAAATGCAAATAACGAATGTACAACTAACCATTAACGGTCTAATTTGATTTGATTTAAGTTAACACATAACTTCAACAGAAATCTTTCTATACCCATTAAATATTAATCTTTTTTTTCAAATCACACATCAAACATGTACATAAAATTTAACTTTCCAGTTTAGGTTACATATTATTATACTTCGAAATGCTAACAGAGTTTGTACATGCTTCAGCAAAAGAATTTTATAAACGCATCTAATATTTATTTCAAACGGAGATCAAACGTAATATGAAGACATATGACAACTTCCCAGTAAGCAAACCATGCTTCAAAGGATAATAACATCAAACAGAAAAGCTTAAATATTTTTTTTGCTGGTTATTTTAATATGAATATTTAAAGATATTTTGTAATATGGTACTTATATTGAGATATCTGATAGTATTAAAACAGCGAGAAGACATTATAATCATCCAGTGTTCACATTTAAAGAATATTACTTTCTTTTTCTTCAAGCATTTTTAATTCGCACGAATCCAACATAAAACTGGAATTTCACCAACCCACTTGTTCAAATATTACTTTAAAATTAGTTTTATTGTTTGCGTTATCAAATTAGATAAAGTTAAAGAAACATTTGTTTTCACGTGTAAATCTTTGTCGATATAACATGAGGTATTTTTGTAGGATAGCAAATGAAAAGCTATCCATCAGAGTCTAAACTACTTGAATGTAAGCAACGAAGTGTCGTCGTACAGCCTTCAACAATGAGCAACACAAAGTGAAAGTCATTTTTTTTTTTGTACTGTAGCATAGATTATATTCTTTATAAACAATAGCAATTTGAACGTAATAATAAAAAAACAAATGAAACTGGTATCTATATTGATCTTTTTTCTAAACGAAATCATCAACTTTCGTTTCTGGGGTGAAAGGGCGAGAAATCAAACATTCGTGAATATATATCGTTTATTTATTGTTTTACATGTGACAAATGAACAAATGGCTGACTATGCCAATGGTTATCCAACAAATTTCTCGTGTTAAAAAATTACAAAACTTTACGAAATTTACAATAAGTAAGGTCATCGAATGACGGGAGAACATTTTTACTAACATCACTTGAAACCCAAAAAAACTCACATGTCTTGTATAATGAATTAGAACTGTATGTGTAGTTCAACTGATATGCAAAACAGGACTTGAATTTTTAAAAGAACTGAAGAACATCTATACTGTTTTAGCAGATTGAAAGTTTAATTCACTGTTGCTTAGAGCAACATAAAACACAATAATATTTTTTTTTTGAAAAGTTGATTGAAAAGTTACCATCAAAAGCAGTAAAAAACTCAACACCTTCAGGTGTCACATCACCAACTACTCTCCAATTTAGAATGTATGTGAAAGTAGGCCTACTCGGACAAAAAATAGTGCATTTGATGTCATTGTTTACTTCAACTAACCAACAAATTGGCAGAAAAGAAGCTTTTGGTGAAAGAGAAATATATTAAGACCATTTTGAGCAAACAATTACTTGTTTATGAGTTTGCATTCAAAATTGTGGATTAATGCACTCCATAGTAAACTTAAGATTTCGAGAAAACCAGGGGTTATTTTTAGTGGTACCTCTATTCGGAAGACCTCTTCTGTCTTATATGATTTTAAAAATCTGTTGAAAATTGGCATGTAGAAAGCTGATACATGTACGATTCAGGATATAACTGGTTTCTATGAAGTTAAACTTAAGGTAAAATATTTAGAAAGCTGTGAAAATTGAAACATTTGGTTGAACAGATAGGGACTTTTAATTGGTGGTGCGAAATGCGGTGAAACATCAAAATCAGAAAACAATTGATTTTTTTTGTCTCAACTGATCATTTGAAATAATAGTAGCCACATTTCAATCTTTTTGGGGGCAAAATATCACATATTGCAAATTTAGAGCCTAAACTTGAGTTTGTGCTATTTTTATCTTTTCTCACCCTGACAATAATATTCTTTATATAAAAAATGTCCTAAATTGTTATAAATGCACAGAAAGTTGTTTCTGAGGTGTTAAACACTAAAACATAGGTTGTTTACTACTCCCACACAAATTTTGTCATGCAGATTAAATGAAATTATCTTATTTTTACCCCTTATATCAATAAAGATCAACCAAGTCATAAAAGCATCCGTCAATAAACATTAGAAGAGATTACCTCATCTTTACCTGTAAAGGTTCTAGTTGTGTAACTTCAATGTATATTGATTGATCTTATATTTGTTATTGACTCCAAAGAGTTTATATTATATATCATTTTTGTCAAGTTTTACTGAATATTTTTTGCTCTTTATTATCTTTTATGACTTTGAAATGCTAAAAGTATTTCCAACTTATATTTGAATGATAACTGTTTCATAGATATTCTAAGATTACTAAGACACAAAATACGTAAATACAATGTTGAAAAGGTATAAGAAATGATGATAGGGATAGGCGTATCTCTATAACATTTTTTCTAACATTTAAACTTACTCTTCAGGATATCATGTGCTCTGTAACATTAATATCCTGGTATCTATGATGAGTTTATATCCTGTGACCAATCTGTGCATAGTAACCACGTGCACACTGATCAGTACTTCACTTACAGAAAATAAATGGGGAATGCGTCATTTGGACACAAATCATGCCCCCAACCCTTTTGCATATCATTTAAAGTTATATAAAAAAGGACATAACTGAAGAACGGAAGAAGTGACGCTACCCAAATTTGTACTTGATCTGATTTTTGTGGTTATAAGTATTGTGTATAAGATTTATAATATTTGGTTGAAGCAAACTCTAGGTAAAGAACAGAAACGAAAAATTCAGCAATTTTTCCATTTGTAAAGGGGCTAAACTCTTGAAAAGTACAAATGACACCACCAAAATTCGAACTTGATCTATATTTTCCAACGGGAACAAACTGTGCCCCTCTACTCGCCGACTTGTTTCTTTAATATTATGAGGCTGACTTCATGCAGGAACTTCTTAGGAAGAAAGTTAGCAATATCCTTTAACTCTACTTTCCGCTATATAGATGATGTTCTTTCACTAAACAATCCAATGACTATGTGGAACGCATCTATCCAATCGAACTAGAGATAAAGGATACTACAGATAAGTCGGCTTCATATCTTGACTTACATCTAGAAATTGACAATGAGGGTCGGTTGAAAACAAAACTTTACGACAACAGAGATGATTTCAGCTTTCCAATTGTGAACTTTCCATTTCTAAGTAGCAACATTCCAGCAGCACCTGCATACGGGGTATATATCTCCCAATTGATACGATATTCCCGTGCTTGCATTTCCTATCATGATTTTCTTGATAGAGGTTTGCTGCTCACAAGGAAGCTATTAAACCAAGAGTTCCAAATGGTGAAGTTGAAATCATCCCTTCGTAAATTTTACGGACGCTATCACGAGTTGGTTGACCGTTATGGAATAACCGTTTCACAAATGATATCGGATATGTTCCTTACGTCGTAACTACAATCCCCTTCCCTTTCATGAATATGACATACCGAATTAGACTATTTACCGGATTTGTAATCACATAAGCAACACGACGGGTGCCACATGTAAAGCAGGATCTGCATACCCTTCCGGAGCACCTGAAATCACCCCTAGTATTTGGTGGGGTTCGTGTTGTTTATTCTTTAGTTTTCTATGTTGTGTCGTGTGTACTATTGTTTTTCTGTTTGTCTTTTTCATTTTTAGCCATGACGTTGTCAGTTTGTTTTAGATTTATGAGTTTGACTGTCCCTTTGGTATCTTTCGTCCCTCTTTTTTTCTGGAAATAAGCATAGGGTATAAGTTTCATAACATTTGTTTGAGGCAAACTTCAGTTAAAGAACGGAAACGAAAAATAAAAAAATCAGCATTTTTTTCATTTGTAAAGGGGCATAACTCTTGAACAGTAAGAGTGACACTACCAAAATTCAAACTTGTTGTTTTTATGTTGTATTGTTATACCACTGTCCCAGGTTAGGGGAGGGTTGGGATCCCGCTAACATGTTTAACCCCACCACATTATTTATGTATGTGCCTGTCCCAAGTCAGGAGCCTGTAATTCAGTGGTTGTCGTTTGTTTATGTGTTACATATTTGTTTTTCGTTCATTTTTTTGGTTTTCTCGTTCGAATTGTTTTACATTGTCTTATCGGGGCCTTTTATAGCTGACTATGCGGTATGGGCTTTGCTCATTGTTGAAGGCCGTGCGGTGACCTATAGTTGTTAATGTCTGTGTCATTTTAGTCTTTTGTGGATAGTTGTCTCATTGGCAATCATACCACATCTTTTTTTTTTATATTGATCTATATTTTGTGGTAATAAGCGTTGGGTATAAGTTTCCTAACATGTGGTTGAGGCTTACTCAATTCAGAGAACGGAAACGAAACATTCAGCAATTTTTTTATTTGTAAACGGGCACAGCTCTTAAACGGTTAAAGTGACACCACCAAAATCCAGACTGGATCTGTATTTTGTGGTAATAGGCATTTTGTATAAGTTTCAAAATATTTGGTAGGGGCAAACTTAAGATTGAGAAAGGAAACGAAACATTCATCAAATATTTTATTTGTAAAGGGGCATCACTCTAGAACAGTTACATGTAAAGTGACGCCACCAAAATTTACACTTGATCTGTGTTTTGTGGTAATAAGCATTATGTATAAGTTTCATAACATTTGGTTGAGGCAAACTAAAGTTAGATAATGGAAACTAACTATAGGGTATAGGGCCGTTCGGTATTGATCTCACAACCACTGTGCATGTATACTTTAACGACCGGGCTAGTTTTCGTGTCAGTTTTAAAAGTAGTTACCTCCCTTGTTAGTGTGATGTTGTCATCAATCTATTTATTTGTACCACCTTTATATAATATTATATTCACGGTGGGTATGGTTGTCCTGCGAGAGAACGTACTGTGCTGGTGATTCGGTCCTGACGGGTGCTGGTGATCAATGAAAAAATGTAAACAAAGACGAAAATGATGATTTTTGACGTTTTCACTCATAAAAAATGGTAGAAAACAGTTGAGATTTTTCAATTTCGTTTCTTATGGGTTCATATATAAACCATTACAAAAATGACCCTGTAAACTGTTTCAGAAAGCGTAACACAAAAATGCTCATTTTCAGAAAATCTCGAACTGAAAAAATAAAACAAAAATGCTCATAGAGTCCGCTTTCTATACCGCAATCTACACGACAAAACAATTTTGTGAAAAAACATTGCAATTTATTAAAATTTTGCATTTTCTCAATTTATTCATGTCCTGATACTGTGCTAGTGGGTCCTGTCATTGTGCTGGTGGGTCCTGATACGGTGCTGGTGATTTTGGATAAGAAGTTGGTCATATTTGAAACAAATCAATAAAATTAGCCAGGTAATTGTTGCCAACAGGATCTATGACTCCTATTTTAGTTCTTGTGCATCCATTTGGCTGTTTAATATGTGTTTTCAAATGATCTGAACTTGTATAACATAATAACATAAAAGGGCAACATCCTTCTTCCAATATCAGATAACATTATATAGTATCTAAAATAAGTTAAAAATTCCACAATACTATATAATTCATTTTATGTGTCAATTTTATGTGTCAATTTGTTCGAAAAAAGTCGAAAAGAAGAGACTTTTTTTAATGTCATGATTATATGTCGCTTTCTAGATCTATGCTTAGCATTTATTTCAGATGACATGGACTCCTCACCCTGATGACCCTGCTGCCTTTCATAACTTTATCCGTATACATATATTAATAGATAAACAAAAGGCTGCATGCAACACGTATTTCTGTATTTAAAATGATTCGTTGTAACGAGAATATTTGTGGTGAATGGAAACTGTGAGGGTCAAAATCTTAAATTGCTTATAAATGTTGCTGGAACCAGTTTCGTTATCTGATCTGAATTTTCTGAAATGTGCAAGGTAGATAGACATTTTGATTTTTTTACTCGGTAATGAACCATTGTGTTGATCCCATGCTAAACATAACAAAAATCTCTGTACAAAGGTCTGTGAATTTTCTACAAAAATAGTGATTTTGTTTTCACTAAATTCTCTTTTTCTACTAAATACAATAATGAACTATAATAAATAATAATGCTTTGCAAGAAGTTTCCCCTTGATATATGTACAAAATTATATCTCTATTATTCATTGTCTGTGCTGTTTTGATACTATTGCAGTTTGCACATTTCGGAATTGACAGGCCACAGGAGGGGTCATAAACCGTACACGAAAAGATAAAATATTGATATAAGTACTTAATTTGCATCTTTGAACCACCACCCCGGCTTGCTTTTTTAGGAGCCTGGGGTGTCTAAAAATGGTCGATTACAGACAGCCGAGTACACATTTTACTATCCAGGCGTGTTATTGTTGATTGTTAAAGTCCTGAAAACGGATAGCTGGAAACAAAAATGTTTGATATATCTGACTTAAGATTCATTTTTTTTTAATATAAATTAAGGTTACATTTTAATATAATAATTCTATGAATTCACAATATAAAAAAAAGCAGAAAAAAATGAATGAAGTGAAATATCTTAGTAAGGAGTAATTACTACAGATATGGTGTGTTTGACACACAAAACTTAAAAGCTTAGTGATATTACCAATATTAAAATATAAGTGTATTTTAGTTGGGTATTTTTTCCATTTACTCATTTTCAATTATAATCAAGGCACATTTTATTTTTATTCATGAAAAATATTTATATATAGAAAAGAAAAGAAAGAATTCTTTATCAAAAATATTTATTTTGAAATGAAAAAAGCTAAGAAATCTTAATTTTAATAGTGTTCTCTAGGTTATCTCGTCTTTATTCTCTGACATATTCTAGCCTGCCCTTTCATAAAATAGTGATTTTTTTAGTGTTCTATCGAACTTTCGAAAAAAAATACATGATAACCGTTTAGACAAAAAAAAATTGTTGGAAAAATCTTACAGCAAGTGATTCTAAATAGCTATAAGATACATTTTTCTTTTACAATACAACTTTTAAATCTTACGGGAAACTATTCCAAGCTTTCACTGTAACCTCGCTTTAACTTATCCCCATCCCTCCCCCCCCCCCCCAAAAAAAAACCAACACCAAACAAACAAACCCGCAATACTATTGTCATTCTTATAGTCAGCACTCAATTGTTCACAAACAAATGTGTTTTAAGCTGCTAAAGACATGATTCAAACGCTCAGAAAGTCCTTTAATTGTTCTATATTTTTGCTCTCCATTTTTATGCAAAACCTTTTACATTTTTATTTTATGGGTTATTGTTGAAGGTCGTACGATGGCGTATGGTTGTTAACACATACTTCCTTTGGTTTCTTATGGAAATTTGTCCATTTACAACAAATATACCACATCATCTACTATATATAAGTATTGTATAAATTACAACGTATTTTGGTGATCTTGCAAAATGATCGTAATCCCGAAAATCGTAAACATATTTTCTTATCTTAAAAGGGGACAAGAAGGGTTCCATTAATAGGCCAATAGATAAGATTACAGTTTATAGTTTAAAAAATAAATTAAAAAATAGGGGTATTTTTTCTCTCATAATAACAGTTAACATATTCACAACAATGTCAATTTCAAGAAAGCAGACAACAGCTAATAAGTCAATAACAGTACATCATCAATGATCTTGAATATATGCCACTTTTAACTAAAATATAAAGGCACAGAACCAGGACATAGGAGCACAGAACCAGGACCGTTTTTCTTATCACCAGCACAGCGTCAGGACAATTCCGTTTAACGAACTTGCACGACTTTTGCAATATAATATTGTTGTAATATACTTTGCATGGTACTTATGACACATCAGAGAAAAATTAAGCAACAAAACAGTCGTTTTATTGCTGTTTTGATACAATGTAAACAAACCCACCAGCACAGAATCAGGACCCACCAGCACCCGTCAGGACCAAATCACCAGCACAGTACGTTCTCTCGCAGGACAACCATACCCACCGTGATATTGTACAATTTAAATTTGTGATTCGTTTAATATTTAAATATAATAATTATTTCTTTATCAAAGATATAAACAAGGTAATTTGAAAGTCTTTGTTTACTTTATCACCGTAGTTCAATTCCGAAGTCATGCGGTCTATTTTGTCTACATTATGTTGAATGAATACCGGAGTGTTTGCATTAGCAACATTTACTATCAATGACTGTACATCAAGAAAAGAAAACATTTTACATTATAAATCGAGAAATAATTAAAATTATATACAAAACTTTATGTTCACCATTTTGGTATGTATAAATCGACAACATTGTTATAATTTCATTGTCTGAAGCACCTTTAAATGAATGACAAATGACAACATTGTCATTTTTTGAAATTACAATTAAAAACAGTGTCGGAAAGATAAATTGAACACACTTTCGTTTTTCGTTTTTTGTTTTTGTGAAATCAACAATGAAAAATGAAAACACTTTCATTTTTCGATTTTTGTTTTTGAAAAATCAAAAATGAAAAATGAAAATACCTTTGTTTTTCGTTTTTTGTTTTGTGAAATCAAAAACGAAAAACGAAAACACTCTTGTTTTTCATTTTGGTTTTTAAGAAATCAAAAACGAAAAATGAAAACGCTTTCGTTTTTTGTTTTTTGTTTTTGATATTTCAAAACGAAAACGAATGGACGCAGATATACACGGACCGCAAACACCTTTATATGATGTGCAAATATCCTTATATGATGTGATGCAAACATCATAATATGATGTGCAAATATACTTATATGATGTGCATATGTACTTATTTGGTGTGCAAACATCATTATTTGGTGTGCAAACATCATTATTTGGTGTGCAAACATCATTATTTGATGTGCAAACATACTAATATGATGTGCAAATATCCTTATATGATGTGAAAATGTAATAATATGATGTGCAAATGTACTTATATGAAGCGCAAGGATCCTTTTATGATGTGCAAATAGAGTTACATGATCTGCATATATACTTATATTATATGCAAATAACCTTATAAGATGTGGTTTTTCCCTTATATTTTGTACTAACATCTTTATATGAAGTGGTTGTGTCATTTTATTATGTGCATATAACCGTACGTTGTGTGGTTCGGTTACTTCATTATATGATGTCGAAATGTCATTATATGATGTGCTTTCGTCGTCGTTATGGTCAATGAACATGATAACGATTTTAAGATGAATTACGTAATAACTGATTCCGATCTGCTTCTGCGAAAGTCCTATTATTCCGGCTTAAATGTGTGACTATCGCTAGCGCAAGTGCATTCTAAAGAAAAGTGAGAGAGTGCAATTGAATAAAATTAACGTTTCCAACGTTTCGGAAAAAGATTAAGATCAATTATTACTGGAGCTATTTTAAAAAAAATATCGGTTGCGGCGAAAATATGCATGCTGTTTAGTTTCAACAAAGGCTCCTTTTTGAAGACCGTTCTTTGATCTATACTTGTTTACGTTTTACACATTGTGACTTGGATGTAGAGTTGTCTCATTGGTATTCATACTACATCTTCTTATTTCTTTTCATTGCAAAAAAAACCCAATGAACTCAAAGTCTGTTTTAAAAACATTTCATAACGAAACTTATAGGCAACAGTAGTATACCGCTGTTCGAAATTCATAAACCGATTGAGAAAAAAGCATATGCGGGCAATAAATTAAAACTGAGGGAAACACATCAAATATAATCGGAGAACTACGACACAACAGAAACACAACACTCAAATGTAACACACACAGAAACGACCTATAATATAACAATAGTAATTTTCCTGACTTGGTACAGGATATTTAAAAAAATATTGGTGGGTTGAACCTGGTGCTATTACCAGCTAAACCTCCCGCTTTTATGACAATGCTAAATATAATATTTAAATGACAACATTACATGACAGGACTACAATACAAATAAATGGGAGAACATATAGGACAGAGAAACACACGAATAATAGCTAGCTACATATTATCTACTCTTGAATAGTGATACCAGTATGATTGCTTGATTGATTTATTAATTTAATATTTAATTGATTGGTGTCAAATGCCACTTTGAAGTTAGTTTTCAACACATTATTTCGTGGCGGTGCGTTTATATTGGTGAAGGAAGCCGAAGTGCCCGAAGAGAACAACAGACTCTTGGTAGAAACACTACTAATTCTATTCAATTAAAACTTAAGTCGAGCTTACCGGCCAAGAAACTCGGCTACACGCCCCTCTCCACCCCTTTTTAAAAAAGGATAAAAGGATATTTGGGATGGACTTCAACTTGGTGCATTTCATTTGCGTGCAGTTTTTTATTATGCTTTCCTGCATTTAGTGCACAGCTTCAGTTAGATGATTATGGATGGAAGCTGGACGTCCAGGGGCAAATTATTATGCATACTCGAAGGAGAACATGTTAATGTGTTATGAATATTTAACCTGTCTTGTAGTAGACCGACATCCTAAGCCGGATTTTTTTTATAAATTATAACATGGCATTCTTCATAGTGGCCCTGGTATCGGCCCTAGACTCCCATATCAAGCCAGAGGGCCTTAGCCGGAGAGATTGCTATCGGTCGAGGGCTGATTTCTGGGTCAATATGGAAAATGACATGTAATAATATATGTATTACATATTTTCAAGATGGAGAAAAAAGAAAGCATATATAAAAAGATGTTTAATATTTTCAACAAAAATTTAAAAAAAACATTTAGATATCGATATTTGCCCCGATGGCAAATAACCAATCTTGACTTCCGACAATATTGACCATGCAAAAATGTACAAGAGTACAAAATTTTGTATACCATATAAATAGTTTTTGAGTGAAATGTTACCGGAATTCAAAGTCGAGGGCAAAATATGGATTTTTGAGGGCTTATATCGATATTTGCCCCGATGTCAAATAACCAACCTTGAATTCCGACAAAATTGACCATGCAAAAATGTACAAGAGTACAAAATTTGTAATAAGTATAGATTATAACATGAAATTTTCCATATTGTCCCTGGTATCATCCCGTGACTCCCATATTGACCCGAGGCTTTAGCCGAGGGACGATATGGGCCGAGGGATGATACCAGGGCCAATATGGATGTTATTACATATGCAAAACCCAACGTTTTCGTAACAAATTTGTGATAAAACATGATAATTCAAACGAAGACATGTCAACTTAACCTGACACATTATTCTCCTTCCGAGTCGACCAGTCTTTGGTTTTACTCCTTAATTTTGCATACGAGCTATACTAAAGCATTTTGAGCACATCTGATGTGAGGTTAAAAATTTCATAAGATCAAGTTATATCAGCCCTGAAATTTTCAAATGAATCTTATTGTCGGATTGCTACCACTAAATAGAAAAAAACACTTAGTCTAGAGCTAGATATAAAGATATTGACAAACATAAAAGCAAAGTGTTGGTTTTAAATAAGGATCTCAGTAGCTTTGTTCAGTGTTCATTGTATCGTATTATTTTCACTAAACATGCACTCCTTATGTCTGTTTGTTTTATTCACGCATCGTTGTCAATATAATGGAGTTTGAAGCGACTGTCATACAAGGGTGAGATTTAGCGCTATAAAAACAGGTTCAATCCACCATTTTCTACATAAGAAAATGCCTGTAACAAGTCCGGAATATGACAGTTGATGTCCATTCGTTTGATGTATTTGTACTTTTGATTATGCATTTGATTGGGGACTTTCCGTTTTGAACTTTCATTGGAGTTCGGTATTTTTTCGATTCTTTTTTTCTTCAATTGAATTCAAATAAAAATAACTACAACGGAATAATTTAAATTCCCCTTTAAGACATTTTTTAAAAAGCATACAAAATCTTTTCTGGTTTTGTGTATCTACACCGTCGTTCTACTATTATAGGGGTTTTAACGTTGGGACAATTCATAGTAAATGTTTTTCACAAATAAAGTGATTGGTATTATTGCAATTATCACCAGACCATATGCCTTGATCGAAAGATGATTTAATACAAAAATCATTATCTCCTTGAGGTTCTTTTCGCCAGGGGAGGTAAGTCGGATATCTGCTATCTATCCATCTGTATGACTGATTCTTAAGTTTCTGTAATCCAATCCAAAAATCAACACCTGCTGATTGCTTAGAAGTGTGACTTACTATAAAATTGTATTCCTCTTTCGAACGAATGATAACTAAATCAGCACCATTGTTCTTACAAAGGTTACGAGCTTCAGTAAAATTAGCCAGTGATAGATCAATTGAATAACAAGAATTGTTATAATATATCCAATCACCAGGCCCACATCTTGGATTTATTTGCATTTTGCATATAAAGCTGAACGACAAAAAACAATTGTTGTCATTCCACGTTCGATAGTTTGTCTCTGCGCAGTTTTCGTTATAATTGAGGTTATTCGGTTCTGATGGTCCCCAATGAGTATAATTTAAAATCGTTCTGTCACTCCAGACATACCTCCCATTGTTTTGAAAATTGCTGAGTCCCATCCACATAATTTTATAAGTCCGTGTAACATTTTTGCTTAGAAAATTGCTTTCCCTTTCATTATGAACACTTACTAGATCGGTTCCAATACTTCGACAATAGTCACGTGCCTGAAACCATGTTCGACGTTCTGGAAACTCCTTATAACAGCAATTATCAAATGTCTTCCAGTCATTTGGACATTCGACCCTTATTTCTGATATCTGGAAACCTTTGTTTTCATTGTCCTTATTTCCGCTTTCGATTGAAGGAATATGCACATTCGTGTTGTTTCGAGATTGTATTACAATGTACGTCAGCCCAGCTGTCAATGCACACGCTAATATAATGACAGTGGTAAACCCTATCCATAACTTTATACGACATTTCGATTTGTTATCAGAAATAACAGATATTTTCAATTTTACCTTGGCATCTCTACATGTTTGATATGCATCTGGATCTGTTTGAGGTTCAAAATATGAGTGGTGCGATACAGAAGGTTTCAAATCGTCATATTTTCGAGAATTGTCTGAAATGGGAGCAAGGTGTGTATATCCATGCTCGTCAATAGGTTCTTCGTATGTATTATATTCGTCATTTCTTTTACAATCCATTATAAACGCTTTTTTGTTTTTAAATGACTGCCTTTCATCACACACTTTTATTCACAAAGTCACGTTGTATCATGCGCAAAGGATGATAAAATGCATGACTAGTGTAAAAACCCATATTTCATCAGTCAATAAAAACGACAATTAATTATGTCCGTTATAATATTGTTTATACTTAATTAAATTATCTGACCTATCACTTATACAAAATATTACACTTGTAATGCTATTTTCATTTTATTAGTTTTTAAATGTTTCCTTTTCGTTGTTATTATAAGCAGGCAATAATCTGATTTAAACCCTTCACTTTCAAGTATTTACTCCTTGACCTTTTCGGACTCAAACCCACCTACAATTGAGTCTCGTATGTTCAATCTTAATTTTTTCTTAGGAAATTTGTAAATATTCGTTTAAGTAATTTGTTGTCTTTTTTTCCATTACGACACTGTTGTTTATATTCTACAACCCTTGATTTTTTTAGTTTGATTGTTTTATTACGTTCTCTGTCTAGCATGTATTTCAAGCATTGATATGGTTAGCGTTCAAGTCTATTCGTTGTAAGGTTTTCAGCGCCTAATCATTCCGTTGATATTAGTTGAAATATGTAGGTTCCTTCGTTCAGTCACATTGCATCTGATTGTGGTCACTAAATGAGAAATCATTAATTCCTCATATGTGTATTTTGTATAATCATTGTAATTAAGATAACACTAATGCATTCAAAAAGTAATGTAAAATGTATGTTCTATACGCTGTACTGTTCGGAATAAAAAAAAACTATATTGATTAGTAAATATTTACGAAAAGTTATCATTGAAATGTTCAAATACTAAGTACTACTACATGTATTTCACATGTTTCATATTAAGTAAAGGGTTCTAGTGATATCCTTTTACATTTCTACAACACGGTTTTCGTTTCTGCAGTTCCAATTTGCATACATAATTGATTTTGATACTTTATCTAATCAGAAATCAAAGGTACCAGGCTTATAATTTCATACGTCAGACGCGAGTTTCGTCTACATATCACTCATCAGTGAGGCTCAGATCAAACAAGTTTAAAGTTGAATGGCATCGAGGACCCAAAATTCCTAAAAGTTGTACCTAATATGGTATCTTAATTCGGCTCATTAATACAAAAGATTTTGTTCGTGTGATTACTTTTATCTATAGTCTTTTGTATGTCTGATTTATAATACATCTATTATATTGATATATATATTTGTATATACGCTATTGCAGGTGAATTCTTGATTGAGAATATTTTTAATTGTGTACGTCATTGCAACCCACTAGCTGAATTCGGGATAAAACACGTTCGTTTTAAGTTCTGCTATTAATCTCTTTTACTTCACAAAAAAGAAATATATGAAATGTCATGACTATGTGTGGTCTATTACTAATTCGAGCAGGTATGCATATGCTGTCTCCAAACATCAGAATTACTCAAATCAGAAATGCGAATATCCTATTGGTAGTTAGACCTCACCATTTTGTTTTATACACGTGTTTATGTGTTTGGCTTTGAGCGTTCCTGATGAAGGTGAATCCAGAAAGGCGATTCGGACGCAACAAATTATTAAACGTGTTGTTTTCAATTTCTTATATCAACAGAAATTTTAAACGCCTAACAACAAAATTATTTCACAGTAAATTAATAAACTGCAGTTCTTTTTTTTCTAAAACAATTAATGCATCTTTATTGCACTAAATGCTGTTTAACAATTTACTTAGCTTTACATTGCTCCATGATGAAGGCCGTACCTTGACCAATAACGGTTTACTGTTAACTGTCTACTGATGTTGGTAACTGTTACTGTTACTTGGATGGAGAGTTGTCCCATTAAAACTCATGCCACATCTTCCTATATATATTATCATTGTTCTTCATGAAATACACACAGTAGCGTAAAATTAAAATTACGAATAAATATATGACATTTGAAGTTGTGTGTTGAACTAAAAAGACATTAGTATGTTCGGCAACTGAAATCTTTATGGCATAATTCAAAGTTATATAAAGAGTTAAAAAAATTCCAAAGGTATGCAGGGACTACATAAACAAGAGGTCGAAGAACGACTACACTAAAAAACTATCTTAATGCTTTATACGACTCAGGTTATAATATTTGTACTTTAATGACTAATGTGACGATACGGTTTTATCCAGCACTTCAGATTACAATTTTCATTTCCGTAATTACGTCCATAAAACAATACAGGCGTAGCTCAGATCAGACCATATTATTTAACGAATGTTAAATCATTTATATTGAATAGTATTGCTGAGATGATATTTTTCGTTAGTAACAACGATTAAGTAGTGACATGAATAAGACTGCGCTCCTTTTCTACAAAAGTGTATTTGTAGTTACCCTGCAATTTTACGACGTGAAAACCAAACTATTTTTTCAATCATCTGAATTTTACAGAACGAGGATATAGTTTTAACCCATTTTAAAATTCTTCGTTCTAGTTTGCGTATCAATAAGCCTTTCTAAAGAATAAACCTAATCTAATTTACAGACACTTTAAGGAAGGTCGGTTTGAGCGAACTAATGCCTCCGATTTGTTACCTTGCAATTATTAATCTAATTAACAAATGTATGTTTATAAATCAACCTTAATTTTCGTATAATGTACAATGTATCATACCTATGTATATATAGACTTCTTAATATCTTAGCTATTTCTATTGTTCATTCGCTGTCTCTGCGACGTATATACCTCAGCTCTATATATGTATTTCACTTCCCAGAACCTAAAGCCAATGACGAACGAAGGTTTTATTGAATTTTAGTTTATCAGTCAAGATTGCTGTTATGTTCTCTGCAATGTACTCTCAAACCAATATCAATATATTTAAGATTATATATATTGTTAACACGCTTTATAGTCACTAAAATGTTTAAAGAAGCGTTTGATGGTTTAATTATGTATGGAACACCTGTGAATGTAATGATTGGTAAGGCCCACAGGCATTTTTAATCTTATTAGAAATTCACTCGTTTTATCGGTTTATTATTGTGTTTGTTTGTAACATAAATATAAATTAATAATAAACAATTCATTCAAAATTAGAAACCATATGCATACAGTTTTGTTATAAAGTGTATCGCAAAAGTAGAAACATATATAAAAAGAACATTTAATATGCTATTGAGGCAGAAACTAAAAACAAATAAAGCAAAAACATATAATTCGAACCATGCATGCGCCTGCCTTACACAATTGACAAATTACTCATTTCAAACTAATCGTTTCTCGCAAACAACCCGATTTTGATTCCTGCAACTATCACCATACCAATTTCTATACATGGTATATGAGTTGACACATACATTATTATTTGCTCTGGGTTCATCTATCCCCCAGGCGAGGTACGTAGGATAACTGCCATCTATCCAGCTGTATGTCTGATTCCTGTGTTTCTGTAATCCAATCCAAAAATCAGCACCTTGGTGTTTTGTAGTTTGACTTATTATAAAATTGTATTCCTCTTTAGACCCAATCATAACTAAATCTGAACCATTTTTCTTACAAAATGTACGGGCTTCTGTAAAATCAACATCAAGTAATGTATTAATTGAATAACAAGAATTCTTTTAATATAACAAATCCCCAGGCCCAAATCTTTGATAAATTTCGTTTTGCATATAAACCTCAACGACATAAAACAATTGTTGTCATTTCACTTTTGAGAGTCAGGTTTCAAAAGTTGGGCGCAGTTTTCGTTATTATTGAAGTTATTCGTTTCTGATTCTCCCCAATCAGTAAATTTAAAAATTGTTCCGTCACTCCAGACATATTTCTCATTGTTATATCCACGGAGATGTCTGTGTAAAATTTGTTATTAGAAAATTATTTTCCTTTTCCTTATGAACACTAACTAGATCAGTCACGTGCCTGAAACCATGTTCGACGTTCTGGAAATTCTTTATAACACCAATTATCGAACGTCTTCCAATCACTTGGACATTCTGTCCAAATATTTGATATCCGAAAACCTACATTTTTAGATATATCACATACTTCTGTATTGTAGCGAGATTGAATCACAATGTATGTTAGCCCAGCTACTAATCCTATTATGATAACAGTAGTGAACGCTATCCATATTCTTATGAAACACTTTGCTTTTTTATCATGAACATTAGACACATCCAATCTTACTTTCACATCTTTTTTCACATATGGTTGAGGGTTTGGTTGAGGTTCAGAATATGAGTGATGCGAGTCTGATTGCTTTAAGTCGTCATACTTTTGAACATTATCTGAAATTGAAGCAAGTTGTGTATATCCTCTTTCATTAGTAGGTTCGTCGTAAATATGATTACTAGTTTTCATTATATTTCAATTACTTTTCATAAAACCTGGCTATATCGTCTCCCATGAATATTTACCTTTATAAAGAAACAACACGATATTAATCATGCAGATGCACTTTAACATTTTTGTATAGATATAACTGAGGATGAATGCCTCGAGCGATTAAGTGTACTTAAAAATAGCAAATATGAAAGACGGGATTTTTAGAAATCAACAAATCTACATATATTTCAGTGTATGACAATGTCCGGAAATCAACTTAATCTCATACCTATCCAATATAAATAAAATAGAGTTGAGTTTTTTGTTTTCTTATTTAAATTGTTTTTAGTTAACTGGGATGTAACCCTATTCATATCATATTTATTCGCCATTTTACAATTGGTAAAACGGTACTAATTCATTTTCCCAGCATTCGGGTGGCCTTTTGTGTACCCAAGGCAGGTGAAGGAATTCAAGTTTGGAGCGTTGTGATTGGCTGTAAGGGTACAATATTTTTTTAATAAATATCTGCAGTGTGTTTTTTTACAATATACATTTTAAAACCTTTTAAAATATTTTCTAGAGAATTATTCGAAAAGGCTTCCAAAATTTATAAATTTAATTGTAAATTAAAGGTGGGCATGGATAACATGAACAAGATCCGTTGGAAATTGGACATGATACTATTTGGCTTCAATTTTCAAAATAGAATAATAAAGTACTAACACAACACATAACTATTTATCCAGGATTTTATTATAAAAAGCGGTAAATTTAGAAAATGTTAGTATTGTCGCCTATGGCAGAATAAATAGTACTGTTTTCCCAAAACATTCATCGTCTGATTCTAATTTACGGTGAGGATAAGTGGAATGAATAAGTTGTATGCTTACAAAAAAACACGTCATGTTTATTGCTTTATGAGCCTGTTTTTGTAATTGAGATTTGTGTACGGATCATAACAAAAACACTCTTCCTAAGTACTTGTGTAAATATGAAAAATGATGTCCATCAGAAACCTCCCTCCGTCTGCGTAAAAAAGGCTACATCGCAACGTTAAAAAACATTGTGTCCATTATGAAATATACATTATGGATGTTTTGTTTGTTATAAAAGCAATTAGTTTGCATTAGGATTCGACATTTGACATCGATATGCAGTTAAACACACGAGTAACACGACAGGTTCCACATGTGGTGCAGTATCTGTTTCCCGATCCGGAGCACCTATAAGTTCATTTTTTGGTGGAATTTGTGTAGCTTAGTTTTTTATGTTGCTTGTTGTGTACTTTTATTTGTCTTTTTCTTTTTTAACCATTGCGTTGTCAGTTTATTTTGACTGTCTCTGTGGTATCTTTCGCCCCTCTTTATATCAACTACTAATAATCTGTATCTCTGTATACAAAAAGTTTAACAAAATATATAGGCCTTCAAGTTACATTCAAAAAGAGGAAGTTCATACAGTTGATACAATCAAGAAATAATCCGACGACAACGGCTGTTACAACATTATTGTTTGTGTTAATAGCTAGCTTAACCTGTTATTTGTATGACAGTTTATCATAGTTCCGTTATATGGATAACACATACTGTGTACAGTTTCTAAAATTCATCTTTATACTCTTTCTGAAAAAATGTCAATTCTCAATGATCAATATCGCTATCAGCTTTACAATATTGACAGGTTTATCGATTGTATTTCTTTAATTAGTTACTCCTCTCTTTCTTCTTAAAACAGATATGGGTTGGGTTTTTGTATGTTCTGGTTGTGTGCAAGTCTTTTCAGTGTCATGCGTTAGCATAACAAAATTATGAGCTTTATATCAATTTGCCATTGAATTATCTATTGTAAAATTCTTCAACCATCAGTTTATTAACTGCATACAATCTAGTGGTAACAGTATTCTTCTTTTTTTCTGATTCCGATCATAAATTTCTTGATATATGTAGACAAAGGCGTTATTGAACCAGAGTTTCAAAATGTTAAGGATCTTTGCTACTCTGTTTCAAAATTTAAAAAAAACTTTTTAAAAGACTGTAATAAATTGATAGTATATAAATGAAGGAACTAGAAAAGCAGAAAAAATGAAGGGTTCGTATGCTTGTTTTGAGATATAAACCATTGAAAATTTGTCGGGAACTGTCTCTTTATAGATTTTTCATATATTCAATATTGGCCCCTTTCTTGTTGAAAAAAATCCTATAAAAACAAAATGACAAAGATTATATAAGATTTTCCAAAACGTTTTTTTAAACAATATAAATGAATATTTTGAAAAGAAAAGTAAGGATACGCGGGAACATTTTTAATAGACACTAGCATGGATACAACTAGAGGATTCCGAATATCTGATAAAAAGTCAAAGCAATAGTAAAAGGTCCTTTAAGCTGTAGTCGTTCTTTATAGTTGTTTATTGAAGCCATCTTGATTTGGTTGAATTTCTATCAGTAGTTTCACTTGTCTTACCCACAATCATTTTTTTCCTTCAATAATGATATAATAGAATGCACCTTATCGTCGAATTGTTTCTTGCAAGTTGTAAAATGTCGGTTCCACAAATGGAATACAAAATACTGATACTTCAGAAATACCTACATTCATGCCATTTTTCAAGGGAAATCATGGTGTATAGTTGTACGTTGAATGTTGTATGTCTTTCTGATATTTTTTAGTTTTGTTCGAAGTCTATATCAGCTGTTCTCCTATACCATTATTTGAAAATCTTATCCTGTTATTTCTGTTTGTTTTGTTCACACATCGTTGTCCATATAATGGAATTTACTGAGACTGTCGTACAAGTGAGAGGTTTAAGCTATAAAACCAGGTTTAACAACATTTCTTACCTTAGAAAAAGCCTGTACCAAGTCAGGAATTAATAAGACAGTTGTTGTCCAATCGTTGTATGTCTTTGAGCTTTTGATTTATCCATTTGATAAGGGACTTTCCGTTTTGAATTTTCCTCGGAGTCCAGTATTTCTGTGATTTTACTTTTTCCGGACGGTTTTAGATTTATTCTTGAAGATCTGTCTCTGACAAAGGGTTCATCTCGAACAACATTATTTTGTAAATTTGCCTTTGGTTTTTCTATTTGTTCTCTTACGACTAGTGTGACAATCAAGATTTAATCAACATTTCAAATAACAAATGCACAGCCTTTGTTAGTCTTGTATGATTTTTAATTTTTGTTTCTTGAGTGTAATTGGGAGTTTAGAATGACTTCCATTATCACTGAACGAATATACATTTTTGTTTAGTGGCTAGCTGAAGGACGCCTCCGGGTGCGTTAGTTTCTCGCTATATTGAAGACCCATTGTGGTCTTCGACTGCTGTCTGTTCTATGGTCGGGTTGTTGTCGCTTTGACACGTTCCCCATACATTTCCTTTCTCAATTTTATGATAAACCATGATCAGTCTACCAACTTAATACCATATAGCGGGTTATTTTCGTGGGTGTTAAATTTCGCAATTTTCATTAAATAAGGTATACGAAATACTTTGCGTTTATTATTTTTGCGGATTCAAAATTTTTATCAATACCTTTGCATGAACACTTTTAAATCGGTGGAATTTATTTTATCGACTTTGTTGTATCCGCGAATCTAAGCGAAAATGTACGCCCCGCGAAAATAACCCGCTATACGGTATCATGTAGTACAAGCATGTGTTTGATCATTCAGGTTGCCTATGAACATCTCTATTTAATCTATTGGTTCCAGGAATATTTTTAAGAAAAAAATTTACCTTCCTTTCATGTAAAACGTGTATCTTAACCGATCCTTCTTATTTTTTGTTTTCCTTGAGCGCGTTAAATCATTGTTATTTTGTTATTTTGCATTGAATACTAAAGATGTTTTTGTTCGTTTGTAGAGTAGTTACTTCGTCACTAACACATAAAAGAATTAGCGGCAAAACGCATAAAATATCCTACAGTACAACCGATATCATTTATCACTAACCCAAACTCCCCTGAAAATATAAAACATACTAACATATACTAACAAACAACAGCATATGTGGTTCAGTTAACCTTGCTAGGTACACGCCCATTAGTATATGGCTAAATTCATATAATCCTTGGGTTTTATCATAACTCGGATTTATGATTGTACAATAATGATGGTTAATTCATAGTGCCAAATCAACTTTATCGGGTAGAAGATACAGGCAAAAAACACAGCTTCCACGCTTATCAGTGAGTTCGACAATACATTGGTTCATATACAAAAGGAATAATTGTTGTTATGCACAGTTGTGGTGAATTATTTAAAAGTTTCGATGCGTTCTTTATCTACTATACATTACATCTAGAGAAATACTTTGCGTTCAAATTTTTGCATTGTATTATTTTAGCAACTATTCGTCCCATTGATACTCAATGAAATATTGAAGGGTCTTCGTTCAGTAAAATTTCATCATCTTGTGATCACTTGGCGAGAACTAATCTTATGGTTTCAAGTAAAAAAACATGAATAAATCAGTGAAAATTATTTTTGATTTTCAAAACTTTTTACAAATGTTCAGTTTTTAGACTAGTAATCGTTTCTCGCAAACAACCCGATTTTGATTGCTGCAACTATCACCATACCAATTTCCATACATGCTAGATGATTTGACACATAAATTATTATCTGCTTTGGGTTCATCTATCCCCCAGGCGAGGTACGTAGGATGACTGCCATCTATCCATATGTATGTCTGATTCCTTTGTTTCTGTAATCCAATCCAAAAATCAGCACCTTGATGTTTAGTAGTTTGACTTATTATAAAATTATATTCCTCTTTAGACCCAATGATAACTAAATCTGAACCATTGTTCCGACAAAATGAACGGGCATCAGTAAAATCGAAATCAAGTAATGTATTAAATGAATAACAAGAATCCTTGTAATATATCCACACACCAGGCCCACATCTTGGATAAACTTGCATTTTGCAAATAAATCTCAACGACATAAAACAGTTGTTGTCATTCCACTTCTTAGGGTAAACATTGAAAAGGTGTGTACAGTTCTCGTTATTATTGAAGTTATTCGGTTCGTTATTTCTCCAGTCAGTATAATTCAAAATTGTTCCATCACTCCAGACAAACTTCCCATTATTTTGATAATTGCTGAGTCCTATCCACTGAAACGTCTGTGTAAAATAATTTATCAGAAAACTGGTTTCCCTTTCAGTATGAACACTAACAAGATCAGTTCCAATGCTTCGACAATGATCAGCAGCCTGAAACCATGTTCGCCGTTCTGGGAATTCTTTATAACACCTATTATCAAAAGTTTGCCAATCATTTGGACATTCTGCCCTAGTTTCTGATATTCGAAAGCCTGCATTTCCGCTATCGTAAGCTTTAGTACATTCTTCTGTATTATAACGAAACCTAATCACAATGTACGTTAGCCCAGCTACTAATCCTATGATAATAACAGTTGTGAATGCTATCCAAAATTTGATTTTAACATCTTTGCATACATGATGTGGTTTAGGATCTGGTTGAGGTTCAAAATATGAGTGATGCGAGCCTGGTCGTTTTAAGTCATCATACTTTCGATAATCATTAGAAATGGATGAAAGTTGTGTGTATACTTTTTCTTCAGCTGGTTCATCGTATGTGTGATCATTAGCATTCATCATAGTTCAAGTTTTACTATCAATAAAATGTAGATATATTTATAATATTTATCAATAAAAAGAAGTATCCTTTATAAAGTACCAAAGTGTTTCACGGCCGGATACACATTTACATATTTGTACTGTCATGATAACTGGGGAATACTGGATTTATGAATCATATCAAACTACGTTTTTCTTTTGCGTGACAACGTCAGGAAATCAAATACAACTAATACTTGACAAAGATATATGACTTATCCCTAGTAAATTAATGTATTTGTAATGTATTTGATTTTTGCTATTTTCCAAATTAAACGTTTTGTCTGTTAAACGCGAGGTACTCCTATTTTAACCCTGTTTAATCATAGAACAATAATTTTATAAGTCATGTACTATGATTGAACAGTCGGGTGTCTGTGATTAGTTTTATCAAGTATCGAAATAGAAACAGTTTCACAACTTAATTAGTTTTTATTTATAGAAAAAGATGACTGGTCGGTTGATTAATTTGTGACTGCTAAACGTTGCGTCAGCACAAAACACCTTTTCCTTGCTTTGTTCCTCTTTATAGAAATGGAGTTGCTTTGGTTTTGAATTTTTCATTATGGTCTTAGTTATTTGAAGTCTATTGCAGTTGCAGCGATCGATGCACGAGAATGTGAATTTAATTTTGTTATTGAAATTTGTATTAATTATTTCCTTTAAATTCGTTTTTATCTTTTTTATAATTTTTTATATTTGTATTTATTTTGTTTTCATTTTCTTATGTGCGATGGGGACGCTGAAGTGCGATGGTCTGTACCAATGTACAACGGTCCCACGCTGATGTTCGATTGTCTATAAATGAAATCAAATCCTATCATTTTATTGGTGTAAAATCCACATTTTGAATTGTTACTTAGACAAACATGACAATATTTACAAATTTTTTAGATTTAAACAACATTCATATTCTATAAGACTATATTTAGATGTTTTGGAGGAGGTGGTACTTTTGGCAATTTGAAAGTACAAGAACAATATTCAAAATGCAATTGTTATAAAATATAACATAACAAATACCATATGAAAAAAAGTCATAACTTTGTTACATTAATTAGTTTTTCTCATCAGCTAAGCTATTTCTTAAAACATATAAATCATAAACTCCGATGACAATAATTTCAGTTATGTCATACTCATTAAATGTAAAACATAAATGTGAATTTTTCCTCATCAGACATTTAAGTGAAATATGGAACTCTACTCTTTACTTCTTAAAAATAATTTTGCAAACATTTTTTCTACAATTTCATCTTTTACCTCCTTTTTACAGCGGGACATAATCTTAAGACGTGTGACAGCAAGTTTAAAATTTACAGATGTTCAATTATTTTTATCGCTTGATGTTTTTATTAGTTATTATTTTAAAAATACTAAACATTCAATATATTCTCCAGTTGCAGAAAACAATATCGGTTATCTGTCTTATCTCTTGTTCTTATTTAAGTTGTCGTATCCATGTGTTGCTTTTTTTGTTTCGTTCTGACTTAAGTATTTACATTTCTGACAAGTACAACATTTTTTCAGTCATTGATGTTTTTAGGAAAATAGTTTTTTTGCGTCAATTTCTAAACAATTGTATGAACGACTACTTTTTTCGTCTAGGTTATTTACAAAGCTCCATATAATGTACACACCGACGTCACTCTGCGGACTTCAAATGATATGACTATTCATCTTGACTGTTTTTAATTAAACAGGTTATGCTCTCTATAAGGTATATAAAAATCGAAAAGCTCCTTCTTAAAAAACTTCTACAACAAATATGAGATACATTGAAAATATAATTGATGTAATCCGTCGCACTTCAGCGTAACCACTATCGCAGTTCGGCGTAACTATTAACAAGATAGCTTGACAATGCTACCATCGCTCTTTAGCATTAAACAATTTAACATCAGCGAGACCATCGCTGTTTGGAGTTACATTGCTGTTTAGGGTACTACATACATATTAAATATCTTATATTTTTCATTAATTTTGAATTTTTTCCATGGATTTATTTTATTATTATCTTAATTGAAATTACTTCATCACTCGTTCTGGGTCTGTTTACATAACAGGTTTGAGGTTTTGCGCGGAGATGCTTCTAACACACATTGAGTCTTTAATTACCTGCTTTGATTGAAAGAAACACGGCACACAAACATTTATTTAAGACGGAGTTTGAATTCGAATTATAACAACTTTTATTTGAATAATGCGTCTCAGATTATTATAGTTGTTTTATTATACATAGAGTGACTATCAGGATTTTGTCAACATTTCAAATTATAAGTATTTCCGTGACAACGTCCGGACTAAAAATACTGACGTATATAACCTATCTCACATGATATTGATAAATATACTTAATATAGATTGGACCGTTGGTTTTCCCGTTTGAATGGTTTTACACAAGTAATTATTGGGGCCCTTTATAGCTTGCTGTTCGGTGTGAGCCATAGCTCCGTGTTTAAGGCCGTACCTTAACCTATAATGGTTTACCTTTATAAATTGTCACTTTGCTGGAGAGTTGTCTCATTGGCACTCATACCACATCTTCCTATATCTAATTATAAAAGTAATTGCTTCTCCCAAATGCAACTGCATTTCTGCGATAATCATCGTACCCGATTCACCAAATAGAAAATATGTTGATACATGTAATATGTATCACCTTAGTATCATTTGAACACAAGGACTTGTAAACATGTTTATTTCCATACATGTATCTGCGTGATGGTTCTTAAATTTCATTTGTGAATGTTTCTATCAAAGTTATATTGTTAAAAGTACAAATGTGTCACATAGTTCAGTATCAAATGTTAGCAGGAATGAGTTTTATTCATTAAAATGATTCTTATGACATGGCAAATCTGTTTAAAATGAACAATGTCTTGAGATTAGCAGTCACGATTCAATAGAAACACCATCATGCAGCTTGGTGACTGAGAGAAGTCAACTCGAACTCTTCATGAACACAAATTAAACAAAAATGACAGACAGCAAGTACCAATGTTTTATAAATGTTAATTTAGCAGGGGAGGTTCATGTGTGATATTTATTTATGTTATAAAAATCGATAATGAGTGTCCATTTTAATTAAAGTTAGAATAGAAAAGACGTAAGAAAGTTTTTTTTATCAAACTTGAATTTGTATTTTATCTTGTGTTTTAGTGATGTAAGAGAGGCTTATCAAACGGCATTTCAAAAAGGGAAAAATATAGTTGGGAAAGTAAGAGACAAAGGATACGAAGAATATGCTGCTGATTCCGCTAAAGACCAAGAGGCTAACAGACATGGACAAAATGGTGAAGATCCGAATAAATATCGAACAAAAGATATTCCTGACAAACATAAAATATAATGTTGCCACCATTACAATTGTAATGCTTAATAGATCAGTTTATAAAACCGTTGTTTTATTTCTTTATCGTTGATAAAATGTCCATTATACAGAAGACCAAATTATTTATAGCCACTTTTAGGTTGAATCTAAATCAAAGTACAACTTCCACGTGTACCTACCTCTGCATAGCTCTAATTCTTTTTAGCTAAGATGGTTAGAAAGTATACTATTTTAAACAAAGTATGAAAAATTAAATAAACAATCAAGCTTGTTGCATTTGGTGTGTATAAGAATGAAATATGTATAACTATTTCATTTGTTTGGTCGTACTTGTTCCAGGATTTTGTGGTACATGTATCAGTTTTCAGTAGGTCAAATTTTTTTTACTTTAATTAGTTAAACTGTGCACACTAAAAATATTGTAAACAAAGGTTTCCAAATACATAATGGTAGTGGGTCATTGATATTGACACACTGATATAATGACGATGACATATCGGTTCTCTACGCGATGAGAAAAGTTGAAAGTATTCATCACATTTAACGAAGATTGTTGATAATGTCTTACCTGCAACCGAAAACATTCGTTTTTTTAGTTTAGTTTTGCCTTTCATTCAACTGACTTTACACCAACCCTGAAATTTTTAAAGTGCCAATCTGCCTAAGAATCAGGCAGTGGTGAACATAAGACGAACAAAAACCCACTCAAGTTGACACTAATATATGTTCAAAATGTATAATGGTGCAAGAATAACATTCGTTTTCTTTTCCTGTTCTGGTAATTCAAGATATAATTTGGTTGAAATGCACTAGAATTTATTCATTAAGGGGTGTTTTAAAACACGAGAAATTGAATAGTAAGAAGCACAAGACATTTTATTTATATAGAAACAAGTGTGGACACAGATCAGTGTGGATAGTATGTTTGGAGTTTGACAGTGTTTTCTGACAAAAGGAGTTCTGTTTTTCCCATTGGGTTCTATATTTAAATTTAATTGTGTTGCATAATAACAGCCAACCTGAACCAAACACTAAACATTAGCAGTGTCGTTTATTGCGTATTTAGTTTTAATTTTCAAGACAGTCATGGAGAAGACATTGATTGCATTGATTACCAAATGATTATGATAAATTTTGTTCCACATCTTTTATTTTGGATAGCTAGGAGAGGAACACATAAGGTGCATTTCTGCATGATGTGATTTTAATATGGGAGATGGTATCTGTGAACATGCATGCATGTACTATTTGCATAGTTCTATTTATGTTCCTTTCCGGTGGTCATTTCTTACTTTGTTTGTCCACAAAAACTGTAAATTAGTTAAGGATTTCTCCAGTATCAATAGTAAAAGATTTTGTTTGAAGATATTTAATGGTTTTTGTGCTAGAAAGTAAACTTCTGACTCGGACTTCTCTTGAACTGAATTTTAATGTGCGTATTGTTATGCGTTTACTTTTCTACACTGGCTAGGTGTATAGGGGGAGGGTTGAGATCTCATAAACATGTTTAACCCCGCCGCAATTTTGCGCCTGTCCCAAGTCAGGAGCCTCTGGTCTTTATTAGTCTTGTATGATTTGTAATTTTAGTTTCTTGTGTATAATTCGGAGTTTAGTATGACGTCCATTATCACTGTACTAGTATACATATTTTTAGGGGCCAGTTGAAGGACACCTACGGGTGCTGGAATTCTCGCTACATTGAAGACCCACTGGTGGCCTTCGGCTGTTGTCTGCTCTATGGTCGGGTTGTTGTCGCTTTGACACATTCCCCATTTCCTTTCTCAATTTTATTCTGTGTTATTTCTAACTTTAGTTCTACTGAATATGTTCTAATTATCTAAAAAGTTATAATATTCAAAATGAAAAAGGTATAGGGAAAACATTCTTATTTCAAGATATTTTTGTTTAATGGATACAATTGAAATATAAGTAATATCAGTACAGTAAGCTAGTTTTGTTGCGGTGTGAAAGTACTGTAATTGATATTTACTGTTAATTCACACAAATTAAGAAATTAACAAATGAATGATAAATGTTAAACAATGAAATATAATTCTAAAAATCAATTAGGCCAGACAGGCCTTATGAATTTTGTCCTTTTCTTTTACATATAGTTAATGACCATTTACACGCAGTACAGATGTTGAAAAAATGTGTAACGAAACCACCTTAGTAGCATCATACTATTAGAAGCTCGAGTAGCATTGTATGGTAAATTTGTGGGTTTTTTTTCCCAACTTTAAGCGTTGCGGGAAACATGGAAATACCGGGCTTCCATCTGTGTGTTCATTCGTCCGGTCTTTTCAGCGCTCTCATGGATACAATTCTGGTCAGGTTTTTATAACACTTATACTATAGGGGGACATTGGAACTCTTCTTTTATTTAATTTGGCTTCTGAACAAAAAAATGTTTGTAATTGGATCAAATTTAATAAAATGCCTTTATCTCCTCATAACTACTCATACATGTTATATAGAATGGATACTACTTCAACAATTCCTTGTGCAGATGAGATTTGTCTGTCAAATCTTTAGTTCTCAAAGAATGAATTGCATAACAATGAACTGAGCTCAGAGAACAGCACTTAAATTATACACTTAGACAAAGAGCTCAATCCTTTGATATAATTTTTTCTACAGGTATTTCATGAACATCCATCCTCAATAACCACATCTCACAAACATGCCATGCTACATGGATCAGGAAACCTGCAAAAGACATGATTTTATTTTCATATTTTCAGTATATACACTGGTTAAAACTTACAAAGTTGTGGTAAAATCATTCTTACCTAGCAACTAAATTTTTTTTAACTTTGTTTATTGTTCAAGACTGTATAATGACCTGTATATGTCTTTCAGTTACGTTCAGTTTTGCGTTGGGTTGATGTCTAATTGTTGGTCATGTAACATCGACGTGGGATTTATTTATATAAATAACAACTATTCACCAAAGTTCACATTAAGTGGATATAAGCAATTTTAGACGACAATACAGCCTTCAAAAAGGAGGAATAGCCTTGTCGGCTGCAAACAGTCCTGATATGAGAAGTATGCAACAATTCAATCATAAGTAATTCGTTATTTTGTCAATGCGGTGTTGAAAAAATAACGACTCCTTTCGAGATTGCCGAATATTCTAGAAAGTCAATAATGAACTACTGCCACTCAAGATCCAAAGAAGACCACCGCAACACGTAATGAACCGCAAAACCGAACGATTTTATTGTTTAAATGAACATGAAACATGGATAGTGTACCACAACCGCTAAATGTAACAAATTCACCGCAACTTCCACCATGCCCTACATGTGCGACTACCATACATCTTACAATATTCCCGACGCAATTGGAAGTAGTACCTCCTTCCGAGTGAAGCCTTTTGGAATGGTACGGAATGTCCTGCGAGGTGTTGTCCATTTTGGAAAAGTATATCTGTATTATGTGGACAAACCCGACATCAAATGTTGACACTGTTCTACTTGAATGACTGTAGGGGTAGGAGATCAAATTAAAATGCTTAATTTGTTTTCTTGTCACTAAATTATACTTCTTGTCGGGAAATTATTCTTCTTGACGCTAATTTGTTTCTTCTTGTTGCTTCTTGTGGCTAATTAGTGAGACTCTAATTTATCAAATGTACATAATACATTTTTTTATTTTGTTTCTTTTATTTTTCTAGTTACTTTGTAAATTATAAAACTTTATAGTCAACGCCTGCAAATTATCAGCAATAATTGAAGGATCTCTAGAAACTGAAAGAAGAAGATGAAAACAGTCAGTAAATAGCAATGCAAAAACAAATTGATTGTCGCATTGGTGAAACATTCATAGTAAAAGTATTAAAATGTAATGGTACTTTATATGTAATCGTCCATAACAATCGTTATACAGGTGAAAGACGTAGACTTTTCATTCAACCCATCATTTACAGTCAGGTCTCAGTCATTACAACTAAAAGGACGTGCTCCTCTTTACCCGCTACCTACGATGATGGTTGGCATGTCAGTTAACTGCTAGTAGTCTGTTGTTATTTATGTATTATTGTCATTTTGTTTATTTTCTTTGGTTACATCTTCTGACATCAGACTCGGACTTCTCTTGAACTGAATTTTAATGTGCGTATTGTTATGCTTTTACTTTTCTACATTGGCTAGATGTATAGGGGGAGGGTTGAGATCTCACAAACATTTTTAACCCCGCCGCGTTTTTGCGCCTGTCCCAAGTCAGGAGCCTCTGGCCTTTGTTAGTCTTGTATTATTTTAATTTTAGTTTCTTGTGTACAATTTGGAAATTAGTATGGCGTTCATTATCACTGAACTATTATATATTTGTTTAGGGGCCAGCTGAAGGACGCCTCCGGGTGCGGGAATTTTTCGCTACATTGAAGACCTGTTGGTGACCTTCTGCTGTTGTTTTTTTCTATGGTCGGGTTGTTGTCTCTTTGGCACATTTCCATTCTCAATTTTATTACTGATAGATGGATCAACAACGTACTACTTTCGATGACAGAACACAAATAAAATGCTGTACAGTTATGACAGTTTACATTGTTGTCTAAATAAATACCCGCGTCAGCATACACCCAAAAATCCATTATGGATGGGGGAATGTTATGCACACTGACGTCCAGTGGTCTGTATCATAGGTACCGTCATTCACTGTCTACTTATAGCTTTGGTCCTGATAATGCTTCCTATCATTGTTAATACTAATATGTCCGACACTCATCGACCAGTACTTCATCATCGTGGTTAGCGGGCTGCATAGCTGACCAACCTGGCCCTGAAAGCAGCCGTTGTGAAGGCAGTAAACAACAACAAAATAGTCAACATACCAAAAAGATCTTAACAAACCAAAATGGATGTCGTCCTTTCCAACGTTCCATCGTTATGAATGAAAATATTTAAACGTTCATCAAACGCTTTGGGCACCGAGCCAACCTTTCGAGGGTTGTATAGCCCGTCAATGTCGTTAAACACTTCCATCAGGAGCGGATCCAGTCATTTATAAAAGGGACGCCCCCTGGATCCGCCACTGTCCATCATCTTTGCAAAATTTACACCGATTTCGTTGATTGCGCTAGTTGAATGGACTGGAATGACATTTAATAAATATATATATATATTTATATTACCTCCTATGCATTTCCAGGAATATGATTGGTTAAAAGCGTCCGCGTGCAAACCGTGTATATTTGATATTAGGTTAGTAGGGAGGCGGGGCTTATCTCATACACGGTTAGTAGTGGAGTTACGTCCCTTTATATTCCTTATTAGGTAAGAAGGGGGCGGGGCTTATTTCATACACGGTTAGTAATGGTGTTATGTCCCTTTGTAAAAAACAAAACGGTACTGAGAAAAAATCTTAAAAGTTCCAACAGACGAAGAAATTGATGATTAAGATTGAAACAAATTCATAAAACACATTTAAACCTTACAAGTCGTTATTGTTGGCATCTGTTTTTGTAGGATCAATGGAAGTATTTTCTTAGCGCTAACAGTATTTGAGAATTTTGAGAATCACTAGTCTTAATTTCACACGTTAAGATAGTCGGTAAGATAAATTCGTTACATAGTGTGCTAGTGACGTAATACGGTATATATGGGGTCAGTAAATTCCATATGGGGATTCGAGCTTCGCTCTCACCCCATATGGAATTTACTGACCCCATATATACCGTATTAGGTCACTAGCACACTATGTAACTAATAATATACATAAAGGTTTATTCAAAAGTCGTAGTGTAAATCAGTTGTATTTGTTGGTTGAAATTATATGATGGGATATGCTAGCTGTACTTCAGTTCTACATTTTTTTTAACTAGACTAGATACTAGATAAGCCTTTGTAATCCTTCTAACATTTCAGTTAGTCTATTTTTATGTAAATGATAGCTTTCATAAAAACTCTTATTAATAACGAATAGGATCTCAATGACAATATCAAAGACATCAATATCCAATCAGCGAGAAAATAACATGTCGCGGGGATGTGTCTAATAGCGAATTAGGTCTAATTCACATTAACTATTTGCAAATAAAACACGAAGCGTGCTACGACCGCTTTCTTATGTATCAAATTAATGTGGTGTGAAAGTTTATTCGGAAACCGATTGATACAAAATATAACATTCACCTTGATTTATCTTTTTAAAAAGGGGATGTTAGAAAAAGGCACATTAATGCTATTATTTTGCCTCAATTTGATTTTCTTTCCTTGGTTGGAGGGTACAGCTGTCCTCAAAGGAGAAAATCAAGTACATTTGAAAGACTGGTTCATCGATGAACCATTTTTTCCATTTGCTCATGGAAGCCTTGCTGCATGTACATCGTATTGTATTACAATGGATGAGTCTATGTCTATGTTCTACAATGGAGCTGCTCAAAAGTGCATATGCATAAACACTGGATACATAGAGAGACCTTCAGCATTAGGACAAAGTGTTGCTGGGTGGAACTATTATTTGATTTTAGACGGTAAGAAACGTTTGTTAAATTCGGTATTTAAGTAGTAAGTATCTGAATATGTGTTAGGGTTTTTTGTCGACATACTCTGCTGTACTGTATACAATCATTAAAGTAAGAAAACAATATAACTATTCCAATTGAATTGACATAAGAAAACTTGCCAAAAGAGTCGATAGAAAGGAAGGCCAAGCATAAAATTGTTAAGATAGTCCTTTTTGTTATGCTGCTTCTAACGTGGTATATTGAATACTTAATACAAATGTTTTCCGACAAATTTGTTTAACTCAATATACGTTGTAAGCTTTGCTCATTGTTAAAGATTGTAAGATAAACTGTAGTTTCTCATAGTTGCTCAAGTAAAATATTATGGAGAAAACGACTGAAATCGACACCATCACGAATTGTTTGACCGATACCGTATGTCTATGTATTAACTTGCTAGTGCTATGATGTCTCAGCCTTTGATCTTCAGATACCCAAATAGTCGCATAATCTGTCCTTTTACTAATTGTGTTCTATTCCTGATTGTAACATTTTTCCTGAGCGTGGATTTGCATGCAGAACTGCAGAACTAACTAACACTACCAAATGAGGTTGTACTCGCACAACAGTATAGAAATAAGTGGATGTGATATAATTGCCAAAGAGATAACTATCTTTATAAATATAGGCAACACACATTCCCATTTCTCAGTAGCAATAAACCCCTGTATCCATCGTATTACGTTAAAGTCATAATAAACGAGTGACCGGTGAAAAATAATGTTATTCCAATTCTTGAACCAATGCATACACTCATCATAAACTTAGTCTTCTGTGCACGACTTTTCTTACGCTTAAATTTCGTATAATCGTCATTTTTTTTTTCAAACGGTCAGTGTTGTCGTGAAAATATGGCAGGTAACTAAAGTTCGTGTTATGAAGCCGAAGTTTAACGATTGTCACCTGTTAATCAACAAACAACAAAAAAACATGAATATTGAACAAGTGTTTAACATGTACAATCAGATAATAGTTTATTTTAAGGACATTCATGCGTATTGAGATCACCGGATTTTTACGAGATGGGTCAAACGGAGGTCACTTTGCATACTGAAAATTTGTCGGGGAATTGCTTCCCGGAAGAAGCAATTACAGTAAAGTAAACTTCTTCTTAATATGAACTAATGAAAGAATTTTTTTCAGAAAAAAAAGTATATGTACATAAGTTTATATTGAAAACTATCCATTGAGTTATAAAAAACATATGTATTAATTTTTTTTTAATTTGAGGTTTCTTATGACTTTAACATATCTCAGTTAAATGTTACGCTCGTGTATGTTCACACAATACGGCATTAGTGTATATCGAATTTTACATTAAAAATAAAATTAAAAAAAACTAAAACCCATTTGTATCAAGAGATACAATTGTATAAAGGGTATTGTGATAATGTTGACACTCCGGTAACAAAACTTATCCAAAGAAAATGATTTAGTCATTTTGTATTTCAAGTATTTACCTTAGGTACACACTTACAATTGCTCAATGAACTTATAATTATTTTCTTCTTATTGTCAATTATTGAATCTTGAAAATAAAATTTCATAAAATTATACTACTTAAGCAAAATTAAAATAAAATCAACATGCTTTTGATTAAAGATGATTTAAACATGGAGATATAACTTTCATACATCCAATACTGCTATATTTAAACCTCGCATGTAAAATATATCTTAAATGGGAAATACAAATAACCGCTGCTGGCTTCCCCAACAACTACAACTGTTCTTAGTCATGACCAGGGACATACTTTCAATTTTAATGAGAAGGTAACACTGATCCCAATTAAATAATTTTTTAGTATCCTTTATTTGTGTATATTTGTATAGATAGACAGTAATCCATCAAGATACACACACAACTAAAACGCTAAAAACAAGGACCCAACCTTATATCTGGGTTAACCTTAAGTGCTCCGGAAGGATAAGCAGGTTTTATTGTTGTCCTAAATTTGACTATAATCACCGATGGAGCAGTAGTCTACAATAAAGTTTTTAAGGGGGAAAATATTTGCAAACAACAATTGTATTAAATTTGCTAGTAAACATGTCTCTTTTATGCAAAACATTATATTTTTTCGTCTCATTGCAGTATTTTCCTGATTAAATTTGGATACTGTAAATTTAAAAATCATTGCAATGTTTATATTGATGCAAAAAATGAGACAGTATCATATTCGCATTCATACAGTTATTTCAGTAGTAATTTTCCTTCATAAAATGTTTGCAATCGCATTAATTAGATTGCGCATATTAACCAGTAATCAATGATTCGTAATAATTAATGCACGCTCATTTCTGATCTAATGCAATTCGTTTGTAACGTTAATTTTTATTGGACGTTAACCAATATTTTGAAGGGGTAAATTCTACGTTCTACTTGTCCGTGAATAAGAAAGCCACCACTTGGAATTCCGATTATTTTTGGTACTTTTTCACAAAATAAACATGAAAGTCAATTTTTGAGCCTACAAATCTTTTTTTTGGTCAAAGTTAAAACCATTCTGAAGCGTACGAAAGCTATTTATACGTCTAGTGTTTATGTTTGACATCATGAGTTTACATATGATTTCACATTGTTTAGATGCTTAATACAATGCAACAGTTTCGCTAACTCTTTCATTTATGTCATTTTAAGTCAACAAATTAATTAAATTGTCTTTATTTTAATATGCTGCATTAGAATAGAAATAACTGTATTGTAATTTAAGCTTGATCTTCATAAAACGTTGATTTGACTGTCGCAAATATCCTTTTACCTTGCTCCACTACGCGTCGCGAGGAACACTCATTTTGATTCAGCAAAATGTACGTTTTACGGAGGCCAAGCTTAAAATACAATACAGTTATTTCCTAAATATACAGTAATCTGAACTATTTATTTGTTTAATTTTATAAAGGTAGTGTTTGAATTAAGGTGACAGTATAAATACGTAAATATATTAAACACATTGTGGTGTTTTTTTCTATTATTAGAACGATGTCCAAGGGAATCTGGCTATGTGTACAGCAAAATATTTCACAGTTGCTACAAGTTCCATAAGAAAAACTCTTCCTTATCATATGATGATTATAGTACTATCTGTGAAAATGAAGGAGGAGAACTGATGAAAATTGATTTAGAGAAGAAACAACAACATATTGCAGATTTTCTTGGTTAGTATTTATCGATGTTTCAATTTCGTTTGTTTTATTCATTTGAAAATATTTTGTCTTCAAACCATACATCGATATCCACATTCGAGACCATGAAATAATTGAATCGAGTACACTCAAATCTATCAAACCGTCTCTTGTCAGGTTTAATCCACCATTTGCCAAGAAAATGTCTGTACCAAGTCAGGAATATGACAGTTGTTATCCAGTCATCTGATGTGTTTTAGCTTCTGGTTTTGCTATTTGCTTTAGGACTTTCTGTTTTGAATTTTTCTCAGAGTTCAGTATTTTTGTGATTTTACTTTTGTTTTGTAAGTTCGACATTAAATATTATCTGTTTAAGATTCATAGTGCTAACATTTCAAACTCGTAAACTTTTTCTATTTTTTGGTTATTAAAACTATGGTTATTTGAACTATATACGACAACCATTCATGCTGGCTGTTCAAAACTCCTCCCTGTAAAAAATAACATTGCCAGTCGTTTGATTGTTTACAAACAAAAAAGGGTGTTTCATGGAAGATCATACACAAACGCGCTACACTTATACACATCGGACATAGAAATTACCTTAATTATCCTAATCAGAATCGAAATAATTGATGCAAACTATACTTTATTGTAGTTTTAACATGGGTAGGCATTATATTCGTGTTATTGTAGCCCTCGCTATCGCTCGGGCAAAACTAATCAGGAAAATAATGCCGATCCATGTTAAAACTACAATAAAGTATAGCTTGCATCAATTATTTCTTAAACATTTCCTTCTTTAATATTAAATCAGTTTTGACGTCTAAATGAAAAATAACTACTCTGTGTGATGTATTATACAAATATACCCTTTGTATGAGGTTGATACCAGGATATATTGACCTGAAAGAAGTATATTGACTGAGGACAAAGTCCGCGGTCGATATACTTCTTTGGGTTGATATATCCTGTATAGACCTCATACAAAGGCTACATTTGTTATATTATTAATTTCCGACTATATTTGTTTCAAAATCGTCATTTGATTTTGTTGGAATTCTATAGATATCATATTGTCTCCTGGACAATAACAAACTATTAGTTGTTATTACTTTTTTTTTGTTTAATTGACATCTTATGACATAATACTGTATTTGAAGATTTTTTCGTCAAATAATCGATCACAGATATCCTTTGTTGCAAAACGTTCAACAATATCCTTAAATTCGTTACACGACGTCACAAAGTATATCGGTTTTTAGATTTTCTAAAAATAACCGTGCAATATGCTTTTTGCTGTGCAATATGCTTTTTGCTATCCGCCGTTTTCTCTCTACCTTCGAAAATATAGTTTAACACGTGACTATGCCTAAACGAATCATATTCTTTAAAATATGCGAATTAATAATATATGAATAGACTTGTCAAAAATGGACATAAGACCCCATTAAAGAGTGGAACATAAAAGATGAATGTAGTTTTTCGTCGAAGATAAATTTGCTGTAAATTCACCTTAAGGGAAACAGATGAGTTAATTGCAAAAGAAATCAAGACATGGTGCATGCTGATATCAATGCATAATACGATATCAAAGTAACAATAAATCAAATACAAAACACGAAACAAATAAATTTTGAAACTACTGCTGTCGTTGTTTTAATTTTCTAGATCAGTTCGAATATACTAAATTGATTATGTTCCAAGGACATCATAATACATCAGAGTTACATTGGTACTATAATGATGGGTCAATTATGTCTTATTTTAATTGGCATCCGAGTCAGCCTGATGTGTCTTTATTATACGATGAAGAAGCCATTGGTATGAAAAGCTATGATGGCTATAAATGGCATGATATATGGTTTAACTTTAAAAGAGCATTCTTGTGTGAAAGAAGAATCTTGTAATATTGATGATTTTTGTATTATTTAATCAAAAATATGCAGATAATATATATTACAAAATAAGTTGTTATCAATTGATCATAAGAATTTATCTTGTTCGTGGATGTCCATGTTATCTAATCTGATGTTCGGGGTTTTTTTAAACAATACAGAGATGCAAAAATGATGCAGAAATGATATCAGACTTAATAAAAAAATGTTTTACGGGCAAATAGTGGAAGATATTATGGACATAATTGTGCAAATCGTGATACAAGCATGAAATTTGGTACATGGCTACACTAAATGATAATTAAAAAAATTCAGCTGCTGGCCATAACAAAAATCATTTTTTAAAGATGGCCACCGCTCATTTTGCAAATGGCGTCATATCCAATTGGTTCCATTTCGTAAATTTTTTGAAAGCTGTGTAATAGGTATAATCCAATGTAAGTTTTGATAAAACTTAAATAACAATTCCTAAAGTACGAAAAATCAATACCTAAATGAAGAAAAAAAAAGTTACTTCCGGTCCCAAAATGGTGGAAAAACGTGGAAAATCAATTTTATTATTTCTTTCAAGTTAACAAGAGATATCACTGACTTTGTTAAGTTCAAATGCATATATAGTTTGTTTAGAAACACAGGTTGCGTATCTTATAATTATCTGACAGTGACCAATACACATACCTGTACACGAAAGGCCAGAACGTTAGCATTTACAGTTACCAACACAGCTGAATTTCTTGCATCCGCATTTCAAAAAATCATGACACAAGGATCAGCCTTCACCAAAGAAGTCCATTTTGGTTTCCAATAGTCATTGTATTTTTCATCAACTCAACTCCTGTGTTCATGACTTGGTACATGAACCTGCTGAATGCATTAATCTGGAGCTCAAACATGTCCACCTTGATATGCTTCTATTTTGTTGTAAAATCGTTTGCAAGGAAGCACCGTCCTTATGATGCTATTCCGCCTACCACAGGTAATGATAATGATTTTGTGGTAGGCGGGATAGCATCAGAAAGCCGCTGCTTCCTTTAACACGATTTTAATCGTGCCTCCTTAACAACAAACGGTGATGTTTTCGTACATGATGCAAACAATTACTTCTATGATGTCCATGTCTGTGTCTTCATACAAAATCGGGCAAAAACGTCCGTTACATCTGAGAATACTTCCAATGTCTGCCAAGCTAACCCCGTCACTTTCTGGTGAAATACTGACACAGTGTCATACATACTTAATGCATGTAAGAAAGGAAAAGTTGCTACAAGATGAACAAACGCATGAAATGTACAGGAAGCCCTCGAAAGTGTTTATTCCTTCAAAAACCTATCCGCAGGTTGTCCACACCTAATCTTGCGAGTACTGCAATTCCAAATGCTACTATATTCTATGTCAGTTCTACTTCAAATTACCTTTTACGACCATTTACAGCAGAATGCTTCTCATGGACAATCATTCGTGCATTTTCATGGTTACAAGGGGATATCTAGGAAGTATTCTTATTGAAATTGCAAAAAATATTATCACCTTGAGTAGCATAAACATTTTCTTTGGTCTCTAAAGAAGCAATTCTGTCGGCAAGAAACTTCAAAATTCCGTTTTGTTGTCATCTTCACAGAACAAACTACACCAAATCCTCGGCGTGCTACCAGAACCAACAACTTTCCGTCTAGCACCAGTACTTTGCCCTTTGTTTTCATCCTAGCCATCAAATAATAAATTAGTAAACATCAAATCGATGTATACTCTTGGATACTTATAGAAGGACGATTTTATGTAAGGCAGTATGATATCATTTGCATAATCATCAAATATGTTTGCTCCAAGTGGTGGCAATAAATTAACCATTGCTGCCCACCAACGATAAATTAGTCAGAATTTGGATCAGTTGATGGCAAATCGCAGAATGTTTAAAGTATACCCATTTGCTGCGATTTAATACCACATCCTGACACAAAGACGGAGGAGCAGTTTGGTTTTCATGGCTAAAGAAGAAATGAAAAGTCTAGAAAAGAGATTGCAATCAGTGTTGAGGTTCTCTAGTTTGGTTTTTGGCAAAGAAGTTTTACGTTTTATTTAAAGGCTTTTATATAGAAACGTTCTTTTTCATCTAGGTAAAAAAAAAAGCAGATTTTTCCTTCGTTTCGTATTTGATTCAAAAGATCGTACTGTTTGGACCAAATATCTTGGAGTTTATATACATATTTTACCTACTACTATGAATCAACAATTTCCTTGAAAGGGTAAATTTTGCATAAATCTGAGAACTCTTCTTGAAATGGATTTCTAAACTAAATCATCCTTTTAGAAGCCCTTTAAAGTTTTCGGAAAAATCCTTTTGTGTTTTCGTAGAGTCTTCATGACGTCGTTCGTTTGTTGTAGAATGACTCAAACCCCTAAATCTTTCAAATTTATCTACCAGTCTATTGACTTCTGGTCCATCTACCATCCATCGTCTCGAAGGGATATGCGATTAAACGTACCAACATCGCCGTTCACGACTCATTATTTTGTGTTTGTGCCTGATCAATTGTAATATAAGAAATCAACTTGCTGGTCTTACGTACTGTAAAAATTACCATTTGCAAATTCCATTGGCACCCGTGGGTGATGTTTGTGAAGGGAAGCCATATATTTGAGATTGATCGGTAACCATCGAGCGTAATTTACACAATCAAGACCAATATTGGTATCATGCTTGACATGGACTGTTTGTAAAGGATTATATCTGATGAAATAAGCGTACTACTGAAGGCACATAAACTTCTTAATTCATAATTGAACGCCAGAAATGCAACTGTGGTCGATATGACTCTCTTTCCTTATACCCGTTGATCAAATATTTGAACGTCAGAGTCATGAACTATATTTTCTGTGTTTACGCTTTCATAACGGCTGGCATTATCAAGTCAAGCAAACCAGATGCAGTTATCTGATGCGCGTGTCTATTTCTAATTACATTTCAATATACATGAAAAGCATCTGCCATTCTAGGTGTTGCAATATTGGTTTCAGTGAGGGCACATGTCCATCCACTGTCACGCAATATATAACTCAGAATTTTAAAACAAGCCATTTTAATGTACAATCCACCAAACATGACAGTAAACTTATGTTCTCCGTACAAATCTGGCCATTCCAACTGAAGTTGCTTAGCCAATACCAAAGGGTTTATCTGCAGCTATAATTGATGTTTGTCCGATATTTAAAAAGTAAACCACCTTTTTCACCTTATCCATCGAATGCTTGATCATTGCAACTGAAAGGGCGTGTTTTCAAACAAAAAGCGCAAAGCATTTAATAAATAGTTCAAATGTTTGTGTGTGATTTTTGTAACATTGTCACGCATGCGCAAACCCAGAACATGTCAAATATTCATTTCTAGTATATACGTCACATGTAAAGAAGTTATCCACCAAACCTGATTATATGATTTACTCAAAGAAGGTCAAAGAAAACGTTTTCCACAAAAAGAAGTATTTTACTCTGAAAAAAACAGCCATTTTAGAAAAGGTGGTGGCCATCTTGAAAAAAAATAATTTTCTTATGGCCAGCAGCTTTTTCTTAAAAAGTATATAATAATGATGTTTCGTGCTAATTTTCATGCTTGTATCATCCTTTGCACAATTCCCTTGATTTTACTTGCTAATATCTTCCACTAAGAAATGTTTTGTAATATAAACTGTACTTTTAGTAAATATGATATTAAGACTATTGAGAGTAATGTTTTTTATGTGTACAAGAGAAATTGGTGTAATGATTTAAACGCAAATGATCGCAATAAACTGCGTAACTATAGATTATTTAGACAAGAATATGATTAAGAACATAATATTATTCAAGTGTTCTCATATGCCAGGAAACTATAAAAGGGCCTATTCTAACTTTTGCTGTGGTATGGCGCCGATTAGAATTGAAACAGGCAGATATGAAGGGGTTTAACATGAAAATATATTTTGTTTTAATGATTCATGTATGCAACAGAAACTCATTGAAGATGTGAAACATGTTTTATTCAAATGCCCTCTATATTCACATGCAAGACGAGAGGTTTTTCTTAGAGTAGTTTCTTAAATAGTGTTTTTTTAGACTTAAATGATAATGAAAAATTTATATTTTTATATACAAATGAAAATTTGTGCTTTTATTCTTCCAAAATCTGCAATGATATTTTAATTCAAAGGAAGAATGTTTTATATAGATAAAAAAAATGTTTATATTTTTATCGATTTGTCTATTTCTATGTAAAAGTCTCTCATAACTCTTTTCAGAGTGGCTCTCGAATTTTTTTAAGATTGTTTTGTACTTTTAATTAAAACATGTTGTATATATTGTATTCATGTTTGTATTAAAATGTAGAGAGGTGAGACTATAATAAAATATTTGATTTGCTTTTTTTTGTAAATGTAGCTTTTGTTAGATTAAATCAGCATTAATATAAAACTTGCGCTTAGATCTTTTTTGTGATATCTTGATATCATGAGAAACCATATATTTCAGACGACAATTGTTCTTTGCTAGCCTTTTAAATCAGGATGAAATCCAAAATCAGTGCTTGTTGTGAAAATCGTAACTTTGGCCATGTGTATGTTCCAGAGAGGATGCAATCCTCTTATCTTAATTTTTCCAATTAATTAAGATATATCTTCGTATGGAGTGAATAAGATTTCGCTTAACATATCGTACATAAGTATTTTACCCGAATTGCCCCATATGTTCAGCCTGTTAAATTCATCCAAACTCAAACTATGCACAAACATGAACATCGAAAAACTTACCCAACACTATATATATATAGTCATTCGTTAAAAAGGAATAAAGTTACCAAGTAAACATTTCAAACTCATGAGTTGAGACAAACTGACAACGCCATTGTATTAATCGAGAAACAAAACGAAAAAGATAACAAATCACAACAGAGAAAACTAATACTTGAGCAACAAGAAACCCACTAAAAACTGAGGGTTAACACACAAAACAAAGAATGAATTTAAAAAAAAAGATTTATGAAATGTGCGGAAGCGTATTAGCCATGTGAGCGCCACTAAATCATTTTTTTTATATTTCTTCCTATGTTTGCAAAAATGCAAACTTTTGCGAAAAAATGCATATGTTTGACTGCCCCTGTGGTATCTTTCGTCCCTCTTTTCTAGCTGCTACTAAATTAAACACAACTGCACATATGTCTAGTCAGCTACTGAAATTCGAAATGTTACTGTGGTCTTTGCTAATGTATTAAAGCTACACTGAACTAGTATTTATCAAATATATTTATATTAAACAAAGGATTTTCCTATCCTAGGAATAGATTACCTTAGCCGTATTTGGCACAACTTTTTGGAATTTGGGTCCTTAATGCTCTTCAACTATTTACTTGTTTGGCTTTATAACTATTTTGATCTGAGCTTCACTGATGAGTCTTATGTAGACGAAACGCGCGTCTGGTGTATTAAATTATAATCATGGTATCTTTGATAACTATTTATTCTTGTTCACGCTGCAAAATTATTATGAGGAGGACATGAAGCAGATAACATAACAGGAAACAACGCTACTGCATACAAGTATAATTTTAAGACCACGTGTACTTTCGATCCTTGATTATCATGATCTTACATTCCCCTCCTAAGTTTAAAAGAAAATGAATACACAAAATGCATGAAAACAAAACATTCTTACCACATCAACTAAGTTGCGCTAACAAATAAAAAATTATCAAAATTACCTATTGTCGGCAAAAATTAACTGATGAAGAGTCATGCCACCAAAGATCACTATCAATTTTACAGTTCAGTTAATAAAATCATATACAGTACAGGCGAATAAACGTACCGTATTCATGTAATCAATTTATCATTTAGACCTGTTCTAATGTATTAATATACTTAACATTATAATATAGATATACTTTATTAATCATTTTCCCTAGATATTCAATAATTAATTTACAGGGATACTCATTGAAAGCTGTAGATAAAGTAAAGTTTTAACAGCAAAGGTGCAGTAAAAACAAATATTTAAAAAAAGGGGGAATAAGGAATTTGTAGTATTGCAATGATACATAAATTTAAAACAGATTCAGAAAATTGTAAACTATAAAGTCAAGTATACAAAATGATCTTGCGACTTTTAAAAAAATGAATTATTTTGAAGGGAAAAAGAGTTTAGATATATTTTTTGTTTAGATGAAATCAATGTATATTATTAAGATTTTTAATAAATGAATAAAAGCATTGGGTTATGCATTTCAATCTTGTGAGTTAGCTATTCAAAGCTTGGGTAGCAATTTGAATGTAGTGAATACGTATTTTTGGAAAACTTCCATAATGTCAAATATACCTTAAATAGCATATCGTCTCCACAAAATTTAACTAAATAAATGTCAGCCTTTGTTATTTATGACAGTCCATAGATTCACAGTATTGATTTCTTTCCTTAGTAAAGCGTACATATATATATCTTTATTCTCATCAACAAATACATTGGTTCTGTCAAATTATGCAAAAAGATCTTAATTTTTGTCCCTGCAAGTCAAGTATCCTTCCTTGTCGCCATTTATCCTCCCATTAAGTGTAAAACAGTTATTGCCCTTACAAATGTCAAATAATAAAGATCCATACCAATTTTTTCCAATATCTCATTTTTCCTTTCCCTCGAAATATTTTTATCAAATCAGAGAAATCAATTGAAGGATCATGAGAATCAAAAGTAAGAAAATCTTTCTCTAAGGCTCTTCAACCATTTAAATCTCCAACCAAACTGACAAATTTATATCGTGCTGACAAGTCCAGAAACTCATTTTCAATCTGACTAAAGGCATCACAAGATACATTAGACGTGTATTCAGGTGGAATATTCACAATTCCAAACACTACATCTGTTTCAGTGTTCATAAAGTTAAAACTTATCTTGAACCAAAAAACAACTTGCTACCTGTATCAATAGCTGCATTGAGGTGTTCATGTTGCTATTTATAACAAAGCAGAATACCACCAGATTTTACTTTTGCAATTTTTTGTCTATTTTCGAATTTTAATATATAACTATTTAGCTTTATATCATCTCTATGATTAAGTTTTGTTTCAATTTAGCATATAATGTCATGATTTCTTAACAAAATTTCAAATTCAGGATATTGTAGTTTTTTGTTCATGACTCCATATAACAATTTAGAGATAGAATATTGAGCATATCAGGATATGTACTTTTAAAACCACTATTTGACAAATTTTCTGTATCAAAAGAAACATTTGCGGTGTACCAATTGGTCGACGCCATTTAGTTGGTCTTTAATCTGGTGTTATTCTATAATTGTACGGTGACCTCAATAGCGATGAAGAGGCTTCATTTACAGCACTGTCACTTGCCATATATATGTTACTGACTGCTCCCTGTAGATGGTGCTATTGTCAGTCAATATACAGGCGGTCATGAACTAGAAGACGGACGAAAGATACCAGAGTGACAGACAAACTCATAGATAGAAAATAAACTAACAACGCCATGGCTAAAAAATAAATAGACAATCAAACAAACAACAGAACACAAGACACAGCATAGACTACTAAAGACTTAGCACGAACCCCACGAAAAACTGAGGGTGAACTCGGAAGGGTAAGCAGATTCTGCTTCACATGTGGCACCCGTCGTGTTGCTCATGTTATTACAAAACATTAGAACAACATCCATTTGTTGTTGTTTATCTTCTTTTATTTTCGAGAATCGTTTTTTTCCTTCGTTTAACAATTTCTGCTTGCAACTGTTCACTTATGTCTAATAAGGCACCTTTCAGCTTGAAAACGTTTTATAGCACAAATTAACAATTGCTGTGGTAAATAAATCGAGCGACGATCGGGCGAGCACCATTATGACAAGGCTTACCCAAGCGATGACCGTTTCCTAACTAGATGAAGTGATCTATTTCTAATTCTTGACGTAAGAATCCTTTGAGTTTGTTTTCACAATTTTCAAATTTTGAATCGCAAAGGCCTGTGAAAATTAAGTCATTCTTCATACTACGACACCGAATGTCTATTATGTTGTCTTGAACTTCATTTATTTCATCGTCATGTACTTGTTTTGTAGACGACTGACAAATATTGTTTTTGGCTTTGCTATATTTTTTTTTAAGATAGTCAACTTTTTTATTGAAGGCGCTTATTTGGTCAGACGATTTTATATTCAGCTTTACATTGATCATACATATTAGGCGAGTGACTTTAACCATAAAATTTAATTTTTAATGCACCTACCTAACACACGGTCAAATTATATATCATTTGAAAGCTACACATCTGTACTATCTGTTTTGCCCGGTCGTAAAAAAATCGTACGGTGCAATTTCCGTCAATTCAAGATCAAAGGTCAAGGACGAATAAGTACATATTTTCTAAGATTTCATCTTGATTGCATAGTATGACTTTCATACACTAAATTCATATATGCAAACAATTTAAACGTTTAGCAGAGAGATTAACAGACATTAATCATATGCATTTTAAAATATTTAAAGCGTTTTTTTGCTAGACAGCACATGTTTCCTGAAATTCGAGCAAAAGTTAACAAAATGTGTGAAAACCCAAATTTTCTATCTGATGCAATTGCTAATCAATTAAAACTAAGTAAAACCCTGTAATGACTATCAAAGAAGTTTTTGACATCATAAATTTCCTAAAATTATGCTTACTTCTAAACAAACAGCAAATCATAACAACTCATACAGTTGCCCAAAATACCACCATCTGCGAAAAAAACAGCTTTTAAGCATTTCTTGCTATTTAAACATTGTATGTTGTCAATATAAGATTTATTCAACAAATTCTTAAGAAATTGAAAAATTTAAAGTAAAAAAATATGTGCGCAAATTATACTATTGCTTGAAATAAAGGGGGCGAAACTAAGAAATTGCAATCTGCATTTTAACTACCAGACTGAAATAATTTAAACATCTTTCGACTTTTCTAATTGTTTGATTTGTATCTTTATCATAAGTATTGATGTAGTGAAAAGACCTTTTATTTATTAAATGTGAACCATAAAAAAGAAATTGAAGATTTAGACAAACATAAATAGAAAATAAATTGAAATTTCAAAGAAATAAAAAACTAGTAAAAACATTATAAAACATGACTTCTTGATTGCTTAAATTGCGTTGTTCATTGTTTAAATGTACTAATTCATCAAATGAGAAAAATTTTAAAGAAAAAAAATCATTATTACGCAACGATTCTAGTAACAACTAGACTTCCTGAATAGCTTGAATGACTAGTTCATTTTTCATACGAGGATGACTTCAAGCAAGAGTTTCTGATGGCGACTGAAAAGAATCTAGCATTATCTTGAAACTTCACTTTCCACTATATAGATGATGTCATCAGTTTACACAGTTGCGCACATATTTTTTTACTTAAATTTTTCAATTTCTTAAGAATTTGTTGAATAAATCTTATATTGACAACATACAATGTTTAAATCAGTTTTGACGTCGAAATGACAAATAAATATTCAATATTCTGTTTGATGTATATATAAATAGACTTATGTACATAAGACCCCATTAAAGAGTGGATCATAAGAGAGTACTGTAGTTTTTCGTGGAAGATAAATTTGCTGTAAATTTACCTTAAGAAAAACAGATGAGTTAATTACAAAATGGAGCGAGAAAGGATACATAGACAGAGAATGTGTCTCCTGATATAAATGCATCATTCAATATAATAGGAACAATAAATCAAGAACAAAACAAAACAAGAAACAAATAAATTTTGTAAATTACTGCTGTCGTTGTTTTAATTTTCTAGATCAGTTCGAAATTACTACATGGATTATGTTCCAAGGATATCATCGTACAGCAGAGTTACATTGGTACTATAACGATGGGTCAATTATGTCTTATTTTAATTGGCACCCAACTCAGCCTGATATGACTTTACATGGCGTTGAAGAAACCATTGGTATGAAAAAATATGATGGCTATAAATGGCATGATATATGGTTATACTTTAAAGGAGCATTCTTGTGTGAAAGAAGAATCTTGGAATACTGATGACTTTTGTATTCAAACAGGACTATATGTTGACAAGTTCCACTGTGTCATATTCCTTCATTACATGCTCTTTGGTTGTGTCAACATGGAATACAATATTAATATTTTTCTATCTATCGATATACATGTACCACGAAAGAACTATTTAGATTCTTAAACAATAGATGACGTATCAGACACGTCTTAAGGCAGCAATTTTGATTTAAACAAGTGAAAACGTTTACAATTCAAACATACAAATCGAATAACTTTAAAGAAGATCTATTTGCATACCGAAGAACTCCTACAAAAAAGTTGATTTTAAATCCAAGCTTCGCTCAAAATATAACGTTTGTGGAGTCACCCAAGTTTACCTTATGCTTTGTTTGGATAAGAACATGGATGCGTTAAAAAAGAGCGAATAAGTTATTAGCATGGACATCGTCATATCAAAATAAAATAACAAATCAAAAATATATATATATTACAAAATAAGTTGTATATCAATTGTTTATAACAATTCATCTTTTTTTTTGTGGATGTCCATGTTATTTGTTATTTAATCTGATGTAATTATCTAATTATAAAAAAAAATACAGACGCCCATGTAGCTTTTGTTAGATTAAATCAGCTTAAATGTAATACTTTCACTTTAATGGTTGTTATTACACAGGGGTATCTATAGATCAATATGTCTGGTCGTTCGTTCGACAACCATTCCTAGGTGACTAGGTGCATATGAAACGTTCTGAAAATATTCACTTCTAATTCATATTGTTCAATTCTTGTCTACATTATTATTATTGTCTTTCATCAGTATAAACAAACTGAGATTTTTAGGTATACGTCAATGAAGCAGCAACCCAAATACCCGAACGTATCTAAAGGTGAATTCGTCAATTGCAATTTTCCAAAGCACATTAATTGTATTGACTATACCCGTACATGTATTATAAAGTAGAATGGCACTAGACTTGTAAATGTGATGTTCCTACAAAATTTATTAAATTACAAGAGAAAACTGTTTTATAAAACAAATATGAAACTATTTTCGAAATTCAAAACTTCTAAGATTCTTGAAGGAAATTAAACTGAAATTAAAAAAATGATTGAGCTTTCCAAGATGGAATTTGTCAATTTACGTGAACAATATGATATACAGGATATACTTCAACAGTAAAAAAGTATGAACAAAAATACCAAAATCTAAGGTTAATTCAAACAGAAGTCCTTAAAATCTGGCAAAATCAATTGAGGCAAAAGGATATTACTTAATTGTAGAATTTGACATACATACCTCACAAACAGGCAGTTGTCAATACCACATATTAAGCTATGCATCGCAATTGTTCTTGACATAATATAGTTATAATGAAGTGGTACAGATACAAAAGATTTCTGCATAGAAACTAGCGAAAAAGTGTGATGTGTTTGTGAGATTACGGCCTGGGGTTTTCAATGCATACACGGAATGAAGGCTGGAAATTGATATAGAAAAAAAGGAGTAGTGGATTCAATATTCTTTGGATACCTATTTTCGCGGGTTTTGTTGGTACAGGTGAACCACGAATTCAAATGTTCAACGAATTACAAATTCTCTGTAGACTTTGTATACAGAGATTGGCAAAATCACGCAATCAAATATCCACAAAAATACAAGTTTTTTTCTAAATCCACGAAAAATGATACCCACGAAAATAAGTGAATCATCAGTTAGTGATTTAAAATGACGATAATATAAATGTGTCTACGCCGATGAAAAATTAATCATCACATTCAACGAACATTGTTGTAAATGTGTCTTATATGCGATCGAAAACATTCGTTTGTTTAGTTTAGTTTTGCCTTTCGTTTCACGGACATAAACCAACCCGGAAAATTATTAATCTAGTTCGTAAACAAGATAAGTCGATTTGTAATTCAGATCATTGTACCTTCTGTTATAGGTGGCACGGTAGTATTCCCTGGCCCATAGGGATATTGATAGCCTTTTCATAATTTCACCACTTTCTAAAACTGCACAAACCCTACATACTACTGAAGTACTTTCATTATAATATTCAGAAATGAATTTGAGTATGTATGATGACCGTTAACATTTTTTGCTATCTTTTTAAACATAAAACCACTAGTGCTTTAATGTCTTTTATCATGCTGTAAATACAAAACTAAACAAAATCTCAAAAAATCATTTTCACCTGTATGTATAATTTTTTTCATATTTTTCTACACCCGATTCATTCCTCAGCTTGGAAAAGTATGTTCAGCAGAAACTGTATTTGTTCCAATCACAGTGTTTAGATACATTGACGTGGTTACACAAAACAGCAACCTAAATTTCAAATTTAAATACAACCGTGCACCTAAACAAAGACATCATAAACTTAAAACCAGTCATGACACTTATGAAGCATAGACTTTCTACAAGGAAACATATTACAATAAAGAATACTAGTCTGCGCTTATTTCTTTCCAAAAATATAAAACATCATACCCCTACCACAGCTGGCAAAATTTCTCTTTTTATTATCATACCATTTTTACTTAAGAACTGAACGAAAACCAAATATATAATGTTTCAAATCAGCACAGTAGTAAAACATGGTGATTCAGGAGGATTTATTGGATTGCCAACTGTATTTTTAGTTAATCTGACTGAAAGAAACAGCATAAGTACCAAATCCTTAAAATAGGATAGTAAAGTCCATTCCACATTTTACAGCATGCCTCATCTTCCTTTGAACATTTCCTGGTTATGTAGGCAACATAACAAGATTCTTTAGATGGCAGTAGACATTATTTATTAAATCTTTTGACAATACATGTGCTAGAATATATCTCTAAATTATCTGTTTGTCTCTTTCTCCTGTATTCATTAAGGTAGATCATAAGTATATACTTTTTGAGACAGAATTTTCTTATAATTTGCCAAAATGAAGATGTTACTATGCTTTTTTCAAAAATATAATAAAAGGTATGGGTGACCGTGCTAATTTCAAGCTATGAGTCGTTGAAAATTGCCTAAATTTGGTTAGTTTGTTTATGTAAAAACACTTTTATGTAGCTGTATTTAGCCTTAGCTGTATTTGGCAAAACTTTTAGGAATTTTGGTTCTCAATGCTCTTCAACTTCGTACTTAACTTGGCCTTTTTAACTTTTTTGGATTCGAGCGTCACTGATGAGTCTTTTGTAGACGAAACGCGCGTCTGTCGTATATACTAAATTTAGTCCTGGTATCTATTATGAGTTTATTTTGTGTGCTGAAAACAAATTCTATGAGATAGAATTTTGAAATAAATTGTGAGAAGGAAGATTTTTTATTGTTTTTAGAAAATAAAAAATAAAATGTCACCGAACTTGTTTTCTTGCTACAAGTAAAAATAAAAAAAATTCCCTATTAGACCAGTATAATTTTTTTACTGAAAGAGTTATCTCCCCTTAAATGGCTCATTTGAAAAAATGATTCTAAAAACACCAAAAAAAAATCTGTCTTCAAATTTGCAGATTTGGCCAAATAACTAGACCGCTTTTGGACTGAAATTGTACAATCCAAGATGGCAGTATACCATGAATCTACCTTAAGTAAAAGTATGTCCTCTCACATAATCAAATTGCATTTTTGTGCTTTTCAGGATCAGAAAATTATAACAGTTCATGACATTTGCCTAGAAAATAAACAAACTATCTAATCAAACCTGGCATACAATGGTAATCACATTCTTTCCAAATAAATGTCTTATCAATGTAAAGAAACCCTTAATGCTAACTCCATTTCAGCTAAATATGGGGCTAATTGAATAAGTAAGGATCCCTAAACCACTTACTGGTCCCCAAAAAGTTTATACTGGTTTCAAGTAACCACAGAACTAAAGGAAATCTAGTAAAGCTGTACTTGTCATGAAAAATATAGATATGTATACACCTTAATTATTTCGGTGAAAAGTATAGGATGTACAGGCTACTAAAATAAGTGGCGTCTCAAATTCCAGTGGTTTCACATTAGTCAGACACTTGGAAAAGTTAAAGCAAGCATTTATAATAAAATGTATTGCAAGATACATTACATTTTTAAAGTTCTATTTTCTAGGTAAATTTTGACATTATTACCCGCAGAACAGACAAAATTTACGGAATCACTAATTTCAGTTCCAGGGTTGAAATTTTAAGGCTTGTCTAATTTTACTTGCCCTAAATCATTTTAATTGACAAATTTACAAATTAAATAGGTTAAAAATAACTTAATCAATTTAGTGTTCATTATAAATATATAAGTTAAGGTGGCAGGATAGTATTTCTTGGCCCATAGGGATAATGATAGTCTTTCTATAATTTTCACCTCTTTCTAACACAGTTATCTGTAGGTGTCAAGCAACCAATTACTCCCTCCAATTTATAACGTATGTGAAAGAAGGCCTACTCGGACAAAAAATAGTGCATTTGATGTCATTGTCTACTTAAACTAATCAACAAATTTGCAGAAATGAAACTTTTGATGAAAGAGAAATATATTAAGACCATTTTGAGCTAAACTTTACTTGTCTATGAGTTTGCATTCAACATTGAGGATTAATGCGCTCTATAGTATACTAATTTAAGATTTCCAGAAAACCAGGGGTTATTTTTAGTGATACCTCTATTCGGGAGACCTCTTCTTTCTTATAAGATTTTAAAAGTATGTTGAAAATTGGCAAGTAGAAAGGTTATACCTGTACAACTCAGGATATACATGGTTTCTGTGAAGTTAAACTTAAGGTAAAGTATTAAGAAAGCTGCGAAAATTGCAAAATTTGGTTGAACAGATAATGTTTTTTAATTAGTGGTCTGACACCTGAAGTTTTTCATTTTAAAAAAAAATATTTTAAATAATATTTTTCACCTGTATGTAAAATCATTCATATTTTTCTAAAGAGCAACTTAAATTCTGAATTGTAAATACCACCGTGCACCTATATTTAATCAAATTACTGGTGAATAAGGTATCAAAATTTAACCTGTTTTGCAGATTTTTGCACAGTGTTTTTACAGTAAAATATGTCTAAGCTGAATTGAGAATAGCCTTTGTTTGTGATATCTATATATAATGAGAAACCAGATATTTCCGACGACAATTGGTGACGACTATGGGTGGCCTTTTTAATCAAGATCACATCCAAATCAGTGCTTGTTGTGAAAATCGTAACTTCAGCCATGTGTACGTCCCAGGGATTTATCTTCGTATGGAGTAATGACGAGTTCGTTTGACATATCATACATAAGTATTTTACCCTAATTGCATCATTTTTCAACCTGTCATCCAAACGCAAGCTCTGCACAAACATGTACATCGAAAAATCTACCAAACACTATATATATAGTCATTCGTAAATAAAAAAGGGCGAAAGTTACCAAGTGAACATTTCAAACTCATATAAGTCGAGATAAACTGACAACGCCATTGTATAAACCGAAATACACCAAAAAAACGAAAAAGATAACAAATCACTACAGAGAAAACTAATACTTGAGCAACAAGAAACCCACTAAAAAACTGAGGGTAAACACAGATAACAAAGAATGACATAAAAAAAAAGAAGATTTATGTAAATTTAGGGAAGTGTATTACCGCCACACAATATTTTTTTTCTATTTCTTCCTATTTCTGCGTTATAACGCAAACCTTTGCAAAATAATGTAAACATTTTGACTTTAATTATTCATTAAGTTTTTAATATTTAAGAATCAAAAACTATTATATTAAATTTACATAGTATGTTTATTAAATAATTTGAAAGCAGTGTTTTGTAAATACCGGCATTTGCATGTCTGTCTGCCAGTATAATTTTGTTGTGATTTAGTTAAGATATAAAGAGAAGGACCATGAACACAAGGCAAAATCATTATAATAAATATACATAGGAATAAGAAATACAATATAGTATCGTAGTTATACACAAATTTAAAAAGATTTTTGTACCAGAACTTATATAAATTTAACGTGAAAATAGATATGGTATAAGAAAATTTGAATTTAAATCCAAGGTTTGGATAATTTTGATTTATGGGAAGTGGCAAAGTAGGAAAGAGCAAAACAAATTTCACACAATTGTTAACTATAAAGTCAAATATATAAAATGATCTTTCGGCTTAAAAATGAATTATTTTGAAGGAAACAAAAGAGTTTTGATGTAAGAAATTGTTAGTTGAAATCTCCGTATATTAAAAAGAAAAATCGTGGGGTTTTAAATTTCAATCTAGTGAGGTAACTATTTAAGATGCTTGGGTAGCAATTTGAATGTAGAGTACATAATTATGATAATAAAAAATCTTCATTTTATGAATTTATTTTAATAGGGTAGCTAGTTTTGATCTAGCCAATCTTACACAACGATCAAACGAGCGCTTACTTTGGAAGTATATTTAAATTCGGCTACATTAACAGGGTTTATTTTATTTTTTTGGGTCTAACTTCAAACTAGTTAATACAGTATTGTTAAAACTATTGACACTGACGAAGGCTATTTGTTAAGCAGTTTCTTCGTGATATTAAATATTAAACATTTGATACGACTTGGTTTCGTGCGTTCAAGACGTATTTCTGAAATAACCTTCATAAGGTCGAAAAGACTTAATATAAAGTTAATAGCAAATCGTCTACACGAAAATGACTAAATAAATGTCAGCTTTTGCTACTCATAATGGTCCATAGATAGTATAGCGTACACAATTAGAATTCCTCACTTATTATCGACATCCAACATATAGTATCCATAACTTTTTTTTTTTTTTTTTTTTTTAACTACATAATAATTTTATTCATCAAATATTGCTTGTTACATAAACCATCAAGATTCCAAGCTTCTCTTGACGTACCCTGTTACAATCCACTGACTACCCAGGGAATAATCAGCTGATTAAATAATTGACATACATTTTGTTTACAAAACTCTATATTCACAATATAAAAATTATTCATTGATTACGTTTCTTTTAATTGAAAGCAACATTGGACTTATTGTCTTATGTCCATTAATATTGGTATCTACTCTCTTGGTGTATTCATTAATAAAAATTCTGAATACGTCTATGTTTTTTGTTTTCTGCTCAGATACATAGTACGACTTATATATTGAAAAACTAATAATTGTAACCAAAAAATTTATTGGGTAATACTTGCTGTCTGTAATTTTGTATCCAAATATCATGTGTTGTAATTTTATTGAAAAATCTAAATTACTCTTTTTTAAGAGATCGTATAGTTGTTGCCAAAATCTTGTTAAATAAGAGCAATTGAAAAAATAATGAGCATAGTCTTCTTCTATGTTACAAAAATTACACAAACTGTTATTAGTTATTTTCCATTGTAATAAATGCTTTTTGGTTGGTACAATAAACTGTAGTAGTTTCCATCTGTATATTTTTAATTTATTTTCAGTTAAGTATTTGAAAATAAAGTTATATAATGAATTCATATTTGAAACTTCTTGCAATGGTAAAATTTTGAGCCACCTGTTTATCCCTACTGACGTTTCTTTTTTACTATTCACTAGAGAGTCATATAACATTTTATTTGAAAAAAATGTAGTCTCAAAATAACGATCTTTCCATGTGATCTTATTTCTATGGATATTTACTTTACTTTGGACAGAGTTTTCTTGTTTAACTATGTCAATCCAATTTTGTGGAATGGATTGTTTCAATTTATGAAATTCAACAATCCAGTTTACTTTACACTTTAATTTGTTCAAAATATAATTTTCTGATAATGACATAGTGTCATCTAGAATGTCATTCAAGTATATTATATCACTTTTAATCCAGTTTTCAAAGATAATTGGTTTCTTATGAAATGAAATAAATTTATTCCCCCAAATTGTTTGTTTTCTTATATCAGCATATGTCACTGCTTGTTTTGTTTGCCCACCCCCAGTCAAAATCCAGGACTTTATTACTTCTCTATAAAATTCTGGAACATATTTAAAATATTCTAAATGTTTTATATCATTTAAATTCATATTAAATATAACTAAAATATTTTTAGACACTTTTAAATATTTAAAAGGTATAAGCTTCCAGTTGGCAAATTTACCATTAACTAGTCTATATACCCATGATGCTTTAAGCGATATAAAATAACTTTTAAAATCAACCATTTGTAGGCCTCCTTTTTCATAAGGAAGTGTTATCAGGTTTCGTTTTACTTTGTCTGGTTTCCCATCCCAAATATATTTAAAGCTTCTTGTTTCTATTTCTTTAATATAATTTTCAGGAGTTAAGCAGACACTTCCCAAAAACGTAAATAACGGCAAAATTAATGCTTTAATAATTAGTATTTTCCCTAAAATTGATAGATTCCTTTTTTCCCATGTCTTGAACAATTTCATCATTTTCTCTATTTTACAATTCCAATTTAATTTTTTGCATTCATCTTTATCATGTCCAAAAAACACCCCTAATGCTTTAATGGGTTTATCTCCCCAATTAATTCCCGCAATTTTATCTTTACATGATTTTAATTTCCCGATCCATAATCCTTCTGTTTTATTTCTATTTACCAAAAGTCCTGAAAATGAGCCAAAAATTTCGATTATATTCATTGCAGATATTACATCGTTTTTATCTTTACAAAATAATGTTGTGTCATCTGCTAGTTGTGAAATTTTAATGCTGTGACTTTTCCCATCTAACTTAATAGTGATTCCTTTTACTTCGTTGCTGTTCCTCAACTTAAGAGCCATAATTTCAACAGCCAAAACAAACAATAATGCTGATAAAGGACAGCCTTGTCGGATTCCCCGTGAATTTTTGAAATTTTCTGATACCCACCCATTGTTCATAACACATGTTTGAACATCTGTATACATAGTTTTAACCCACTTAATGAATGATTCATTAAACCCAAAATGTTTCAAAGTTCCAAGCATAAAATCCCATTCTAAAGAATCAAATGCTTTTGTGAAATCCACAAAAACAATTGCTCCCTCTATTTTGTATGTTTCTGAGTAGTCTATAACATCTGGGATTTGTCTCAGATTAAACCCAATAAATCTATTTTTAACATAACCGGTTTGATCCTCATTTATAATTTTTGGAAGTACCCTTTTTAAACGTTGCGCAAGAACATATGACAAAATTTTAAAATCTATATTAAGAAGTGATATTGGACGATAGTTTTCTAAAAGTAATGGATCCCCCTTTTTAAATATCAAAGTTAATATACTAGTACGTTGTGAATATGAAAGACTGTTTCTATCGTATCCTGTATTTAAGACATTTACTAGTAGTGATTTAAGTTTATTCCAAAAAAATCTATAAAATTCTACCGTAAGTCCATCAAGACCTGGAGATTTATTTAATTTCATTTTAAAGATACCATATGTGCATTCCTCCACTGTAATTTTCCCATCGCATATTAGTTTGTCATTTTCATCAACGGTATTTTCTAATTTTGTATCGCTGATATATTCTTCTGTTAAATCTTTATTTAAACTTTTTTTGTTATACAAGTTTTCATAATAATCTTTTATTTTATTTAAAAGTTTCTCTTGATCCGAAATTATTTCCCCATTATCTCCCATTAGCTTACTTATAGATTTTTTAACTTGTCTTTTTTTTTCTAACCCAAGGAAGTAAGAATTATTTTTTTCACCAAACTCTACCCATTTTTCTCTAGATCTCACTTGAGCTCCCTTCGCTTTTTCATCATATATCTTATTTAGCTCTTCTTCAATACCATTAATTTCTTTTTCTATTTCATCGTCATCTATATTTGTCTCGTCTCTTAATTTTATTTTTTCTTCTAATTCTTTTTCCAGAGTATATCTTCTTCCCTTTGTTAACTTTGCTTTATTTTTACAATAATTTGTGGTTACTTCCCTTACCGCGATTTTAAACCCATCCCATAATAATCTACAATCTAATGTTTCCTTTTCGAAATTATATTTATCTATCAAAGTATAAATCAGTTCTTGGTAAGCTTTATCTTGCAATACTGAATTGGTAATTTTCCAATACCCATTGCCCCTTTCTGATACCCCTGGCTTAAATTTTAGAAATACGCTTTGGTGGTCAGTAGACCAAATAACAGCTGGTTTGATTTTACAAAATTCTACCAGTGGTAAAAAATCTGACCCAATAAAAATCATGTCAATCCTACTAGCTTGTGACTTATCTCTTCTTCTCCAGGTGAATTGCTGTTTATTTTCATTTAAGTTTCTCCATATATCTGTTAGTTTGTTAGATTTAATTAAGTTTTTTAAACCATGTACAGGTTGAGTAAATTTACTTGGACGTATAGATTTTCTATCAATTGGTTTTATTGTCTCGTTAAAATCGCCCCAAGTATTGCTATCCCTAGACCGTGTTCCTTTAAATTATCGCTGACTTTTTTAAAGAAAGAATTTCTAGATGTTTTACAGTTAGGTGCATATACATTAATAAATGTAAAAATTGAATTATTCATTTGCACATTGATAAGCACTAATCTTCCGTCCCTATCAATAAATTTATTAATTAGTTCGTAGCTTAATGATTTTTTAATTAAGATAGCTACACCCCTACTAGCCGTCGTACCATGACTACAAAACGCATCATATTCTGTTTTACTATTTATATCCCTTTCGATAATTTCATCAAAATGTGTTTCTTGCAAAAAACTTATGACACTTTTTTGAGCGGTAACCCATTCTATAACTCTATTTCTTTTTTCTCTTGAATTAATTCCGTTTACGTTGAGACTACATAGATTAACTGTATTTGTAAATGTCATAGTTAATAATATATAAATTATGATTATACTTAAGTTTCAACACACTACACACAGTTACAATTTTATAACACTCAGAGATATTTAATACAGTTACATCAATTGGTACACAATTAAAATACATATTCATTATTTTAGTTAATGCATAGGTGTTACACATATCTATACTACCGCTATTAAACCTCGTGAAAGTAATGTGTATTTTAAATCGCATTGTAAATAAATTTGGATAGTTTGATAGTGTAGGAATTAACGCATGGTAATTGAATAATTTAGAATTTGATATCCGTGTTTGAAAGGAGAATACTATCATGTAAATATTATATATTAAATTGACAGCATGAACTCGACACGATTGAAAGGTGGACAATTTAATGCCGTAAATGTTTTTACGGTTAAGTTTAGAACCAGAAACACAGCATATAACATGTTTCGAAATATTCTGAAGCGTAGAGAATTTCTTCTGATTTACGCTACTTGCATGGTTTTTCAATTCAGTACAATGGATATAGTGCGGTGCTTTATTGTATACATGTGCACTTGATATATACTTTGTGCATTTTTTTTCTGATTGAAAAGTAAATTGTTGTGGACAAATATATGTGCATACTGCCGGACTATATACGTATTCTACAGGTAAGTAGTTATTTTTTTCTATCATATTAGTATCCATAACTTAAGCTGGATTAACCTATTTATAGCATCGTATGTATGGATGGCTCGAATTTTGTAATAATTACAAAGTTAAATCATGTCATAGACATAAAATCTAAATGAAGAACGAAATTGGTATTTTCAGTTCAAATTAAAATAAAAACTCCTTTAGAGCAAAACACTCTGAACACATGAAAACAATATTTGATGTAAAGGTAAGAAATAAAAGACTCATTGTCAACGGAATTGAATCAACGAAATAGCTACAAAAAAACTAATATTTTCTGTTTAAATCATTGTAATATTTAACTAGTATATGATACACTCTAGTAATTACTTGAATTAAAAGTATTTCTGTGTTTTAAAGCACGAGAAATTCAATAGTAAGGAGCACATTTATATAAAATTTCGTTTAGTTTTAACAATAATTATTTAAAACAATAAAATTAAAATTAAAATAATTTGGTAACAGGATAAGCCATTGAAAGTCCTCTTCACATTTCAATTAGTCTATTTATAGGTTAAAGATACCTTACATAACATTTAATATAAATAAACGAAGAGTATCTCAATGACAATTTCAAAGACATCAACATCCAATCAGCGAAAGCGATTTCGCGTGGATTGTCAAATTGTCAATAAGATTGTACATTACATATTTTCAAATAAAATACGACCTCTTTCTTATATATCAATTTAATGTGATCTGAAAGTTTATTCGGAAACCGATTGATACAAAATATAACATTTACATTGATTTAGCTGTTTGATTTAAAAAGGGGATGTTAGAAAAAGGCACATTAATGCTTCTATCATGCTTCAGTTTGATTTTTTTTCCTTGGTTGGAGGGTACAGCTGTCATTAAAGGAGAAAATCAAGTACATTTAAAAGACTGGTTCATCGATGAACCTATTTTTCCAATAGCTCATGGAAGCCTTGCTGCATGCACATCGCATTGTGTTATCATGGATAAGTCTATGTCTATGTTCTACAATGGAGCTGCTAAAAAGTGCATTTGCATTAATACTGGATACATAAAGAGACCTTCAGCAATAGGACAAAGTGGTGCTGGGTGGAATTACTATCTAATTTTAGACGGTAAGAAACATTTGTTCAATTTTGTTTATGAGTATCTGGATAAATGTTAGTGTTACTTGTCGACATACTAGTACTCGGCTGTACTGTATACAATAACGTTAGTAAGACAGCAAATATAAATTGACCTAAGAAAACTTGTCAAATGAGACGATAGGAAGGAAGGCAGAGCAGGAATGGAAATTATTGTTCAGATAAACCCCTTTGTGTTATGCTTTTTCAAATGAGGTACATTAAAGACTTAATACAAAAGTTTTCAGACAAATTGTATGACTGACTTTACGTTGTAAGCTTTGCTCATTGTTTAAAGTTGTACGATGATCTTAATGTTCATTTATATATTTTCTGATGGTACGATACTAACGCCTAACGGGGGGGATTGTACTTGCTTTTCATATGATGAAGACATAATCTTTCAATCAGTTTAATTGAGGTCTGGAAATGGTATGTTAGTAACTGCTAGTAGTCCTTTGTTGATTTATTTATCATTGTCATTTTGTTTAGGTGTTTTTGTTACCTATTCTGACATTGGACTCGACCTTCTTTTAAACTTAATTTTACTGTGCGGATTGCTATGCGTTTCCTTTTTTGACATAGGCTAGAGGTATAGGGAAGTGTTGAGATCTCACAAAACATGTTTAACCCCTCCGTATTGTTGCATCTGTCCCAAGTAAAGAGCCTGTGGACTTTTTTAGTCTTGTATGTTTTTCAATTGAATAAGTCATTTTGAATTCCAAATATTTACCTTATATATCTTACAGTGAATTTTTACAATCAGTGATTATGTAGAATCCCTTATATTTTCAGGGATAATGTAGAATACTAGTTAGTTTAGGTTTAATATACAATCACTTAAATGTTCAGAGATTATGTACGTATAATCAGTAGAAAAAACGTCAGGGATTATACATAATAACTGAAATGAAGAATTAGTTTTATAAATAACGAAAATGAATAAAATTTAAATAACTTATTTTATAAAATTATATTAAAACATCCTAACAAATATAAACTGTTAAATGTTAAACACAAAATATTAACGTGATAATCTTAATATATTAAAATGATAAGCACAATATATCAAAATGATAAGCACAATATAATAAAATGATAAGCACAATAGTTTAAAATATTAGGCACAGTACATTAAAATGATACATAATATTTTTAAATGTTAAGCACAAATTTCTGAAAACACTCATTTATTTATACAAATTAAATTTGGATGGCATCGTTTATAGCACATTTGCCCTACTTTTCTACAGACACATCTATTTGATTCACATATTTTTTTACCCCAACATTTTAAAAAAAACCTTCATATATCAAATTGAATTTTACGGCACGTCCAAGAGAAATAAAATTTAAAGTTCAAATATTTGACAGTATCAAAAAAGGGAATCAGCAGCCGGGAACTGATTTATTGTATACAAGTAATAGGATACAAACAGGATACCAAGTTGTGTTGTCTGGCAATATTCTTTTTCATTCTTTTCTTGAATAATTTCCATTGTGTTTTAGGGTCGTCTTTCTTCAATCAACATGTGGAATTGGTATGAAAACATTACACCCATTGCGGCCTCCTGTAAAATTTCGTTCGATCTGTCAATCATTCGATCTGCTTGTTTTTCTATACATTTAGTTGCGTTAGTTCTTGTTTTACCACACATAACATGCACTGTGGATTTACAATTAGAACATGAATGTGCATTTGGCACTTGCTTTTGACAAACAATAGATGTACATTTATCGCTATCAATGGGAATGTTGATATTATTAATTTCGATGTCTTCTTCATTATCTTGAAACCCTGTGTTTGTTATAGCTTTAAGGTCATCCTCCTTGTTTAAAAGTGAAATTATTTCATATGGCAAGGAGGATGTTGTTACATTGACTTATATGGTGAATGGGTGCATGGTAGCTTCGATTTTTTTTTTTATTTGACGATTTTAATTCCTGCATGTCGATCTTGACAACCATTATCCCGCAACCATGTAATTGTCATATCTTTAATATCAGCATTTGCACATTCAACACTTCCTCGACTTTGCAATTTACAGTAACTTTGAGCATACATTTTGTGCAATCCAAGCAACATATGTGCATGTGTCATACTTATTTGTTTGTGACATAATGGGGTTCAAAAGTTGAATAAAATGTCACTGAAAATCCCTGGAATCAAATAAGGGAATTTGTAAAATAATTAGTAAAATGTTGAGTGATTATGTAAAATCACTGATCTTTTTTTTGTGGGGATTATATATATAATCACTTATATCCCTGATTATATAAATTTACTGTAACATATGCACACCTAATATTGCTCACCGAACTTATTATCATATTTTCCTCAGCATCAATTATTAAATTTTTTTAAATAAAATGTCAGATACTACTTTACCAAATTGAATAAATCAATATGCTTTAAATTAAATATGATTACAACATGGATATATAACTTTATATATCCAAGACAACTTTATGTAACCCTACCATGTAAAATATGTCTTAAAGGAGAAATACAAATAACTGCTCCTGTCTCCCCTAACAACTACAACTGTTCCGAGTCATGACCAGAGAATACTTTCAGTTTTAATGAGAAAGTAATACTGATCCCAACTCAATATCCTTTATTTGCTTACATTTGTATGGAGAGACAGTAATCCATCAAGATACACAGACCACGACAACGCTACAAACATGGACTCAACCTGACATTTTGGTTTACCTTAATTACTCCGGAAAGATGAACTGGTCTGTGCTTACATGAATTATCATTAATATGGTCATATCTAAATATTAATTGTTTATGACACTTTTGAATTTTTGAAATACTACGGCTTTTCTGCATCCGGAATAGATTACCTTAGCTGTATTTGGCAAAACTTTTAGAAATTTGTATCTTCAATGCTCTTTAACTTAGTACTTTATTTGGCCTTTTTATTAATTTTGGATTCGAGCGTCACTGAAAGTCTTTTGAAGAAGAAACGCGCGTCTGGCGTTAATATAAAATTAAATCCTGGTATCTATGATGAGTTTATTTATTGGTGTACTAACTTTGACTAATCAGCGATGAAGCAGTAGTCTACACTATTTTTTTAGGAGGAAATATTTGCACATTAATTGTATTAATTTTGCTAGTACACTTGTCTTTTTTATGTAAAACATATTTTTTCGTCTCATTGCAGTATTTTCCTGATAAAATTTTAAATACTGTTAAATAAAAATCCTTGCAAAGTTTATATTGATGCAAAAACGAGACAGTATCAGAATCCCATTCGTAATTTTAGTACTATTTTTCCTTCATAAAATAATTATTATATCTGAGCTATTTTATATTTGTTTTATAAAACTAGTGTTGAAATTAAGGCGGCAGAATAAACACGTAAATGTATAACACATATTGTGATTTTTCTATTGTTAGAACGATGTCCCAGAAAATCGGGCTATGTGTACAGCAAAATATTTCACAGTTGCTACAAACTCCACATGCAGAACAATTCCTTATTATATATTGATTATAATCCTATCTGTGAAGGTGAAGGAGGTGAACTGATGAAAATTGATTCAGACAAAAAACAACAACATGTTGCAGATTTTCTTGGTTTGTATTTTTTGTAACGGAAAACTTTTTTCAAATTCAGTTTGTTTTCAAAGTATAACTTTATCATCGAGCGTATGAAGTAATTGGCCCGACTCGCCTCAATTATAATATCTCATCGTTTCTTCACTAAACCATCAATTTAACATTAAAACAAAATACCTTGTTCAAGACTTCAAGTGTTGGAGCCTAAAAATCATGCACTTTTTCTATGTATTGGTTATAACCTCACAGGTATCTTTTTTTAGATTCGTGTTTTGAAACTGTTATATTAATTTTCTATTTTTTCTTTGATATATGTAGACTTTGTAAAAGCAATTGTTTAATCCTTATTAATGCCGACATTTTTATACGTAATCTCTACATGTATGACAAGCTGTAGAATATTAATTTCAAAATAATAATTCGAAATATTATTATCATTTTTACCTGCCGTATCACATTGTGTCTTGGTTTGTATCAACTATATTAAACAACTGTTTATTCTTATATAATTTTATCACAAATATAACCAAAGAATTTAAGAATGATCATAAAGTTATTATATACACCAAGAAAATAGTATAGCACACTATTAATAATCCAAACTTGATAAAAAAAAATACTATAAAAAAACAATAATCAAGGAGAAATAACATTAACGGTATCAATTTCAGAGCACAAGATACAAAATTAATTACTGGTCAAAGTGCGTATACCGATACTGTTTTTAAATCTCAGTAGATTTCATGCCGATTTTTTTGTGTAATTATACTATTTTGATCGCCAAAACGACTTTAATACTTAAACAGTTTTGACTTTCGAAAGACAAATATAATGTCAATATTCTGTTAAATTAGAATTGTCTAATGTGCATAAGACCTCAGTAAAGAGTGAAAAATAAGAGGCGACCATAGTTTATCGTTGCTCTTAAATAAAATTGAAATAAATCTACCTTAAAGGTACAGATGAGTTAATTACAAAATGGATCGAGACAGAAAGCATTAACAGAGTATTTGTCTTCTGATACGCATGCATCATTTAATACAATAAGAACAACACATTAAGAACAAACCAAATTGAAAACAAATAGATTCATAAATTATTGCTTTTCTTGTTACAATTTTCTAGATCAGTTTGAAATTTCTACATGGTTCTTTTTCCAAGGATCTCATATTGCAGTAGATGAGCTTTGGTACTACAACGATGGATCAATTATGTCTTACTTTAATTGGGCTCCAACTCAGCCTGATATGAGTAATTATAAAGATGGTGCTAGAGAAAATATTGCTATGAGAACACAGGAACGCTATGCATGGTTTGATTTATGGCCTAAATATAAAGGAAATTTTTTATGTGAAAGAAGAATTTTGGAATATTGATGATGTTTGCATTAAACTGGGCACTATATTAAGACCATATACATTGTGTTGTAATATTCCATTAAGATAAAACTATTTCATTACATGCACTTTGCTCATTGCTCATTGTTACAATTTTCCCCTCGAGCGATTTACAATAAAAGAATTATTTAGATTAAATAAAAATAAATAGGTGATATATCAGACACGTTTGATTATAGTATCGATTTATTTGCAAAGCAAAGAACTCCTACAAAAACTTACTTTAAATTCCAGCGTCATTCAAAAATTACAACGTTTCAAGTTTATTTGTGAAGTCGCGCTCGTGCATCTCATTTAAAAATAATTAACGAGGAGACATAATGCTAAATGAATTCAACCACAAAGTTGTGGATCAACTGTTCATGACAAATCATCTTTTTTGTGGATATCCGTGTTGTTTGGTATGATGTTCTATTCAAAACAGTACAAATATACAAATTTAGCTTTTGCTAAAGTCCGGATAAGCATGTGATGTTTCACATACTGAAGGCATTGTCTACAAAAAATCTACCATCCCACATGATGTCAAGTAGAACACAATATAGATATACGGTTTATAATTTTTGTACGCCAGCCTCGCGTTTCGTTTTTAGAAAACTCATAAGTGACGCTCAAATCACAACATTTGGAAAGCCAAATCAAATACGAAGTTAAAAAGCATTTAAACTGAAAAGTCCAAGAGTTTATGCATGTATATGGTATGGATATTTTTATTTTAAATTAAACTGTTATATACATATATAGATGTATACGTATATGATTAAGATTATTAATGTAAATCTTGTTAAAACGATAATAAAGATATGCAAATACTTATCAGTTTGGTAGTTGTTGACCTATTAAATTATCCCAATAAACAAGCTATATACTCGAGTTACTGCTGATTTTGCAATACATCTGTTGTACATTGTCATGCTATGTATTGTACGAATTGTTTGGTGTATTTTTTAAAATTTTGTTTTGCCTGTATTGCTCAAATACAAAAATGTATACAAAAAACTTCCAAGGAGAAAAGTGTATTTCATGACTGCAATAATATACATCAATCGGACCAAAAAGACATTATAGTTACAAAAAGAATTTGTGTGGATTTCATAAAACCATTAAACCCGGTTCAACCCAGTATTTATTTCTTAAAATTTCCTGTACTAAGTCAGGAATATGACAGTTGTTATAAAAAAAAAGTGCGTTTCTTTGTATGTTGGCGTTTGTCTTTGTTGCATTTCAGTGTACCTGTTCACTTGTTTTCCTCTTATAGTTGATGCGTTTCCCTCAGTGTTTAGTTTGTAACATGGATTTGTTTTCTAGCAGCCGATTTATGACTTTTGAACACCGGTATACTACTGCTGCCTTCATTTAAAACCTGATCTGTACTGCCTTCTGTACTGTTATTCTTTGACTGTAACAGTAAGTTCCCCAACATGGAGTATTATGATCTCAATCATTCTGTTGGACAAGCTAATAAAAGTGTAACAAACAATTACAATCTGGTAAAACAGACAAGGACCAAAAGACAAACAACCGCACACAAAACACGACACGACACAGAAAACAAAATCATGAGCAACACGAACCTCAGAAAAAAACATGAGGTAATCTTGGACGTTATCATTTAAATCATTTTTACAAATAAGTATAGTCAGAAGATTCACATTTCTACTAAATTAAACGTTAAACGACACAGGACAGATAAACATTTATATATAGAATTTGAAAATACCATCATTTTTTTTTAAATCTTGAATATCAACTACAAGTTAGCTTACAGTATATATAGATGTATACACACATTTTCGACTATTTTGAATTGAGAGTCACTGATGAGAATTTAACAGACGAAAATCGCGTCTGGCGTACATAACTTTTATTCTGGTACCTTTTGATGAGTTTATTTATCAACAACAATGGATTAATAGAGCAGATCGCAGGACTTATGATGCATGAAATTAACGAACTGTGGTGCTCATATTAAACACAAGGAGGTCTGCTCCATGTCTTAATTTCTTCCACGATAGTGACACTGATGGACGACTTCAATCTTGTATCTATGACAAATGTTTTAATTAAAACTTTCCAACTGTCGAATTCGAATTTATCAGAAATGATATATCCTATGTCTGATCGTATTGCGTTTTATATTCTTGTCTTTTGTTTCTGCTAATATGCTATGTCTATATGCGATTTTTTTTAAACATTCGTTTGTTTTTATTGTGATTAAGACTATAACAAACTGTTGACTGACTGATGTACCCCAATTTTTTATATTTGGACCTATTGTAAAATTTAGAATGGAAAAGGGGAATGTGTCAAAGAGACAACAACCCAACCAAAGAGCAGACAACAGCTGAAGTCCACCAATAGGTCTTCAATGAAGCGAGAAACTCCCGCACTCGCTGGTGTGCTTCAGCTGTCCCCATTTACAAAAATGTATCCTAGTTCAATCATAATGGACGTCATACTAAACTCCGAAACATATTTCTGTTTGTTTTGTTCCCACATCGTTATCTAATGAAATTGGATGCGAATGTCATACAAGTGAGAGGTTTAGCTAGCTATAAAAATAGGTCTATATTACAAAATGCCTGTACCACATCATGAATATTACAGTTGTTATCTATTCGTTTGATGTGTTTGAACTTTTGATTGTGCCATTTTATTAGGGAATTACCGTTTTGAAATTTCCTCGGATTTGTATCTCAATGTTTATGTTTTGCTCGTGTGTGTGTTCACACTTAACGAACTACATTAGCCGAGGTGTGCTTTTTACACTAAAAATGCTACTCTGGAATAACAAGGACTAAGACCACATCATAAATTGTACGGTCACCATTACGAATTGGTTGACAGATATCTCGAATCGAAAGCAACATGTTTCATAATTATAGGTCCTTCATTACCAGAATATTCGTCTTTTTAGTAATTTCATAGCTATTGACACAGATGTAAGAATTGGACTTGTCAGATGATGCATGTAGAATTCGAAACAGTTAGAAACTCAACGAACAAGATCACGCTCCTTTTAGAGTTCATACGATTTGCAAAGGTTGTATTTGCTACTTTCATTTGTTAAATCGAATTATGAGCTTTGAACAGTGGTAGTTAGTTATCAAAGGTACCAGGATTATAATTAAATACGCCAGACGCGCGTTTCGTCTGCATAAGATTCATCAGTGACGCTCAGATCAAAATAGTTTTAGGACCCAAAAGTTGTGCAAAATACGGCTAAGGCCATCTTTTCCTGGGATAAGAAAATCCTTAGTTTTTCGAAAAATTTACAGTTTTGTCTACAGAAAATGTAATGAAAGACCATATAATTGATCAAAATAGTTATAAAGTCAAAGGTAACCTACTGCTGCCTGAATATATTAGTAAATGACGGATTTAGCGATTCAACGCAACTTTCACTATCAAGCATATTCTAACTGCCATTTTCATAACTACTTATCATCATATGATCTACTTTTTTTCTAGCCATACATATTTATTTTTGGCATATCCATGAAGGTTTTTTTGTTTCAACACGGCTTTCAAGGTTAAGTCCCCGTTTTCATAACTACTAATTATAATATGATCTACGTTTTAATAGTTTTCTTCCTAGAAAAATTTTATTATTTAATTTTAAGCTGTTTTGGGTTTTTTTCTATTTCAGTTTTTATGTGTTTCCTTGATCAGGTTTCTTCGTCGATTCTTGTGAAATGTAAATCTATAGAATACTGCCTAAATTGACTAAAATTATGTTTTTCTTAATAACACATTTGTTTACCTATCTATCGATCAATAGCGATTAACAAACAAATAAGAGAAAAGACTACAAAGGACAAGTGAAAATCATACACCCTCCCCTCCCCCCCCCCCCCAACAAAAAAGACAACATCATGTCCCCGAATGGAAATGACGAACGGACAACCAACCATTTGCGATGTATTTTCGTTTGATGTAAGTTCCGACATAACTTCAACAGAAATCTTTTTATGACAATTTAATATTAAAGGGAAAAATTCGCGATTTTTTTTCCAGATCACACATCAAACATATACATTAAATTTTAAAACTTCAGCTTACATAACATACTTTGAAAAGGTAGCTGACTGTTCAAATTCTTTAACAAAACAATTTTCAGACGTATCTAATATCTATTCTAAAGAAAGATCAAGCATATGATGTAGACATATGACAACTTTCTAGTAAACAAATCATGCTTTAAATGATAATATCATTAAACATAAACGCTTAAATATTTTTTGCTTGTTATGTTGATATGAATATTTAAAGATATTTCGTAATATGGTACTTATATTGAGATTTCTGATAGTATTAAATCACAGAAAAGACATGATAATCTACCATAGTTTAAATTTCAGGAATATTACTTTCTTTTTCTTCAAGCATATTTTAATTAATAAATACCTCGCACAAATCCAACAAAAAGATGGAATTTAACCAACCAGCGTGTTCAGATATTACTTTAAAACGTGTAGATAAAGAAACATGTAAATCGTTGTCGATATAACATAAGTTAATATGGTAGGATTGCAAATAAAACACCTTTATTATTTCGATGTAAGCATCTAAGTGTCATTGTAAGGCCTTCAACAATGTGCAACACTATCGTGAAAGTCAGTTCTGTTACTGTAGGATAGCGTTGGGTCAATGTATAAAAAATTAAGGCAAGCATTCCACATCCTGATCAGCTTTCTCTTCAACTTTATGATTATGCCGTATGACAATAAGAATAAATGTGTATCTGTAAAAGTTTTTCTGAAATTTTCCAAGAATTTCTGAAACATTATTACTGGACTGTCTGCCAGTCTGTTAACACACTTGTAACCACGGTCGAGACTTTTATAAACGATCTTAACCTTACCCGATGTATATATTTAATTTTGGGAGGGGTAAAAACATATTGATTTCAAAGGTCAAAGGAAAAGATCAATATACCTTGTTAAAGTTGGTGTATTACCTTCTTGAATAAGGGGAGATGTATCAACATTAAAGCAGTACATACCTACGTATGGAATTTATAATTCAACATACTAGTTACTATAGAGCTTTGTCATTGTAAATTTTTTTTGGATAGTGCTAAGTAGGGGTTGGGAGTCCAATGACTTATTTTGTCCCCTCATTTAATTATATGGTTTTTCTCACGAACTGATTGTCCAATATAATTTGCCGGGTTCCGAAAAAAACAATAGACCTTGTTCTTTTTATCGTAGAGCCATTCCCCTGTTTCGAAAATGACCTCTGAGTTTCTTGCAAGAAGCGGAACTTGCTAAGCAATAGAGTTTAATTGGGTCCGTGTTGATCAAGTATCGTTGGTTTTATATGTTACACTGTCAATGCCATATTTTATTTTGTTGTCAACGGGTCAGAAATTGTTTCGCTGTTTCTTTTTTCATTGACAAATCTTTGCCGGTTTTATAATCTTTTAATTTTTTTTCGTAATAATGATTCTTTTTAAATTTCGTCTATGACCATGCATAAGGGATTTTTTTTATCTAATTAGATTTTTATCCCGTCGCATGTTTTGTGCGCCTAAACAAAGTCCTGAAAATGTTGATACTTGATACGGCCTTCACACGATGGAAATTATGCTTCGCCTTCATTTTTGATTACTTCTTAGACGATCAGCGATCGCTGGTTTTTTTTTTTTTATCTGTTTCTGTATTTAAAAATCCATACCATTTTACTCTGTTGGAAAGTTATATCATTCTCAATCAAATAAATTTCAAGCATTAAATCTCTTTATATTGATGAATAGTATTATTTTTAATTTTTATATTTGAGACGACTCTTCACATCTTACCTGTCGTAGTTGTGCTCAACTGAAAGTGTAGACAATTGTTGAAAAGGTCTAGTACTACTAGGAGACAAATACGAAAATAAAATATATAGGTTTATCTCTATAACATTATTTTTAACATCTATACATACAAGTTATTAAATACATTGCGGGAGTAATATTCTAGTATCTATGATGAGTTTATATCTAGTGACCAATCCGTTCATAGTAAACACACCGTAATAGACGTCACCAAAGACAACGAGCGGTAATGCTTCCTTTTTCTGGAGCCCCGAAGATTTTTCGTTTTTTTTTTTGGGGGGGGGGGCAGGAATCGTGTTCCAGTTGCTAGTTTTGTTGAAAGATCTGAGATGTAATTATTGCTCATAGTCTCACATGCTCTCTGTTCTTAATTTTTTTTTAATTTTTTTAATTTTATTTCGAAAATCTTAAATAAAATCGGTAATGTTTTTGGAAAAGATATTTCAAATGAAACTATTGATTGCAAATCTGGTAGGTCTTATTGTTAGATAAAAATCACGTTGTAATCTTCTGTGGTACCATTTGTCATTATTAAGTAGAATGCACCGACTATTCCGGAGCAAACAAGCTCAACCTTAGTTTTTAATGAGTTCCGTATTGTTCAAACATTATTTTCATTGCAATATTTTGTGAAATTTTGTTTTGTTTTTATAACTTTGGTCATTTTATTGTCAGTCTTTGTTCTACATTATTGTTTGATTGTCCATCATCTGCAAATTTTTGAAATAGACTTTACGATAGTGCTTTTCATGAAGCTGTATCTGGATTTTAGCCATTCAGAATGAAATAAAAAGTCATTTTGAATGTTTTGAAAACCACAGCAGCAGACAAATCTCGCAGATGAAATGGGGACTTCCTTTTTAAAACTAAAAACAAACAAAAAGCAGTGTTAAAAACTTAACGCAGGAACTTATTGATAAATTGATTGTTGTGTATTTAACATCATAAAGAATTAAGTTTTTGGTTGGGGTAAGTTTTAAGTTTTTAGTTTTCTATGTTGTGTCTTGAACTATTATTTTTCTGTATGTCGTTTATTTCTAAGCCATGGTGTTTTCAGTTTATTTTCGATTCATGAGTTTGAGTGTCCCTCTTTTATATTCCGTCCCTCTCTTATAAGTAAGAGGAAAGCCTTAATTTGTCCTAAAACTTAAAATGTGCTACTTTTTGTGAATAAAAATCGTACAACAGTGTCACAATATAATGTTCAAACCATGATGAGGTAATTGTTAACCACTTATTGGTACCGTCATGCTCTTGTAAATAGTGTCTCCAAATAAGCAAGACGTTTCAATAATCAGAGTCGTAAAGCTTTCAACAAATAAGAAAGAATAACTTGTTTCCATAGTACATTATATATCTGACATATGATCACAATATTTGTTTTTAAATTACAACGTCAAATTTGCATAAATTAAGATCATTTAACACCGTATTGCAAACATTTATTGAAAATTAATCAGAGCCTTCACTTGCATATCAAACCTGAAAACTATATGAATATCGTTTGATGAAAATGATATATGTACATGTATGTGAAAAATGCTGCAAAACAATATTATTCAAAGCCAACAAGGGTGCTGCATGTACTTAAAAAAATCTATAAAATTACTACAATACAAAGCAGTAAAACCAAAATACTTCTACAGACTGTTTCTGAATTAAGAAAACATCTATACAAATTTATGAAGGAATCAAAGCCATTATGAATACTAGATATAGTGTCAAATGAAAATTCAATCGTTTTACGAACTGATTCCGAACAAAGTCGATGCATTTATTTTGAAAATTGATACAATATGAATCATACAATTGGTGTCCAACTATTATAGGCGTTGACAGTCAAACTAATAACAAAATAGGCAAAGAAATATATTTTTAACAACCAATTACAAAAAAAAAACATTTCTTGATTCGCTCTACTAGTTGACGTTATGATATTTTCACGATTAGATTTATATACAACTTTTCAAAGTCTGCAGATTTTGAACTTATTATATTGTATACGCAGTTGTCTATTACTGAATACCAGAGGTTGATAACTTCATACCTTTTGCTTTTGTGGCAAATTGATATCTTGTCTCATCTGCGTATAATCTGTATCATTATTAATCCTTAACGAACTTTATTCAACTCAACTAATAATGTTGATACAACATATAATCTATGTAAGGAAATCATTATTGACATTGTGTGTATAGTTTTGTTCGTAAGTAGACAAGTTGACCAACAGTATTGAGATATTGTTTTAATCATAACCTTTTAAGAAAATATTCTTATTTATTTTTTTAATACTCAGACCTGTTATGATGTTTTATGAAATAAATTATTAATAAAATGCATAACATTTGTAGTTCTAAAACAAAAATAAATATTTAGATTTTCAAATAAAAATCATTTTGGAAAAAAATCAGTTGAGCCTACTAGATAGATTACATGTAAAGGCCAATCCAACCAAAAACATTGTAAAGCAATAACCAAAAAATATGTTTTAAATAGACAATCTGTTATTAACCGACGATTCAGAATTAAACACAAGACACCTTCCTTCTATTGGTATTACACAATAACGCATAATTCATTAAGTTTCGATACTAAAAGTATAAAATGTACTACATGATGCTCAATGAATAATGCTTGTTGAGTATCAATATTCGATAAGTATATGTTGACATTTTGTATAACATATATAACCAAACGATTGAATTACAATGTCTTGCACAAAACGTTGTTCTTCACATATTTTCATAAGAATACCATTTGCATAGCATCAATTGTTTGCTGCAGATGATATCATCGTACAAAATTTCGGCCCAATGTTAATTCCATCAGCAAACGTCAAAGAAAATTCCTCACAATAGAATAAACTTAACAGTGAATACACTGCTAACATTTATCATTCCCAATCATAATATTCTGTCCGGTTCCGGCACAAAATAGACGCAAATATTATCCCAAGAATCTGAAAAATGTAAGAATTTTTTTTTTTTAAACTGATATGTCTACATACTGAGGCTGGAATATTTTTAAATAAATAAATTTAAAAAAGAGTTTAAACTACATGCATACATTATAGTGACATTTTATTCATGTTAAAAATAACATGACAAATATAGATAAAGATAAATGCTAAAATGTTAGTGCATAGCATATTCTATCCAATCCTATCGAATTCCAGGTCATATGATTTTGACTTTTATATAGTGATAATCGCATTTAACTTAATATACGGAGTCAATATGTATCGGTACAAATGTTGTTCATGACTTTTTTGTAACAGATTTTACATGGATATTTTATAGTTCCAGTCATGATAAAAGAAGTGTGTAAAATATTAAATTTGTACCTCTCTATAAAAAAAACACAGATTATTGGTCATCAATTTAAATCTATTTTGTATAACATATATAACCAAATGATTTAATTAGAATGTCTTGCACAAAATGTTGTTCTTCACATATTTTCATAAGAATACCATTTGCATAGCATCAATTGTTTGCTGCAGATGATATCGTCGTACAAAATTAGGCATAGATTACCTTAGCCGTATTTGGCACAACTTTTTGGAATTTTGGATCCTCAATGCTCTTCAACTTTGTACTAATTTGGCTTGATAAATATTTTGACATGAGCGTCACTGATGAGTCTTATGTAGACGAAACGCGCGTCTGGCGTACTAAATTATAATCCTGGTACCTTTGATAACTATTTACACCACTGGGTCGATGCCACTGCTGGTGGATGTTTCGTCCCCGAGGGTATCACCAGCCCAGTAGTCAACACTTCGGTGTTGACATGAATATCAATAATGTGGTCATTTCTATGAATTTCCTGTTTACAAAACTTTAAATTTTTCGAAAAACTAAGGATTTTCCTATCCCAGGCATAGATTACCTTAGCCGTATTTGGCACAACTTTTTGGAATTTTGGATCCTCAATGCTCTTCAACTTTGTACTAATTTGGCTTTATAAATATTTTGATATGAGCGTCACTGATGAGTCTTATGTAGATGAAACGCGCGTCTGGCGTACTAAATTATAATCCTGGTACCTTTGATATATATTGTAACACATATTCATAGAAGAAATAATTTTGCAACATGTTAAGATTCGCATTATAACCATGATAATATTGTACAATTTGTTTTTTTTTAGGAAGCTCTTTTGATTTATCAACAATCACATACATTTGCTTGTTCCAATGGTAAAACCTTATATTTATTAGTTTTATCTTTAAAGAGATGAATATTCTATTTTGCTTTACATAAAAGAAAATATATGTCAAACCTACCCCAAAGCAAGCTATACCGCCAGCTACTCCTACCAACACAGCACTATTTGTAATAAACCAATCAAGTATCACTGTATGACAACCCTATAAAAGTAATACAACAGTTGTTAAAGTATATTCTAAACACATTTATTTTTAAATAACAGTTGTTGGCATGACACGGGTTATGTTCTTCTCATATATTTTATGATAGTATGATACTAAACCCCTAACGGGAGGGACTGTGCCTGATATTCATATGATGAAGACATAATCTTTCAATCAGTTTAATTGAGGTCTGGAGCTGGCATGTCAGTTAACTGCTAGTAGTCTGTTCTTATTTATGTATTATTGTCGTTTTATTGATTTTCTTTTGTTACCTCTTCTGACATCGGACTCGGACTTCTCTTGAACTGAATTTTAATATGCGTTTACTTTTCTACATCGGCTAGAGGTATAGGGGGAGGGTTAAGATCTCATTAACATGTTTAACACTGCCGCAATTTTGCGCCTGTCCCAAGTCAGGAGCCTCTGGCCTTTGTTAGTTTTGTATGATTTTTAATTTTAGTTTCTTGTGTATAATTCGGAGTTTAGTATGACGTCCATTATCACTGTACTAGTATACATATTTTTTAAGGGGCTAGCTGAAGGACGCCTCCGGGTGCGGGAGTTTCTCGCTTCATTGAAGACCCATTGGTGGAGTTAAGCTGTTGTCTGTTCTATTGTCTGGTTGTTGTCGCTTTGACATATTCACAATTTCCTTTCTCAATTTTATTTGTATAGGGTTATATGTATCAATCCGTCCAAAAGACTACACTTTCGTTAATACTGGATAATTATCACTTGTGTTGTGTAACCGTTTCATATTTCCGGCTTATTTTGATTCTCGTGAAGATAAAAGACAAGGCAAGGTAAAGGCAAAGATTATTAAATCTAAATAGCATTAACCATAAATCAAATCACATCACATAATGGTTAATACGAAATATCGTAAACGGCTAATAGAATTTCTAGCAACTGTATGCATTCTATGTCCGACTTACAAACATATGTAAGTTGTTTTGTTGATTTTGTGTTTGCAATGCGTTATAAATCGGATTTGTTTGTTCATTGTTTTGCTTTCATATGTCTTTTGGTTGACTTAAGCCATTTCAAATAATATTTTACAGTGTGTATTTCTATGTTGTGATGTTACACTATTGTTTCAGGTAAGGATGAAGGTTGATACCTATTGGAGCAGTTAGACCCGCTGTATTTGTTTGCACCTGTCCTGGACCGGGAATCTGGTGTTCAGTGGTTGTCGTTTGTTGATGTGGTTCATAGATGTTTCTCGTTTCTTGTTGTTTTATATATATATAAATAGACCTTTGGTTTTCCCGTTTGAATGGTTTTACACTAGTCATTTTAGGGGGGGGGGGCTTTAAAGCTTTCTGTCTGGTGTGAGCCAAGGCTCTGTGTTGAAGACCGTATTTTGACCTATAATGGCTTACTTTTATAAAAATGACTTGGAATGAGAGTTTTCTAATTGGTACTCATACCACATCTTCTTATATCTACATATGGCATCTGTTGTATTTTCAAAGACGATATCATCATTGTCATAATGCTACACTATTGATTCAGCAAACAAATGCATCCGTTTAATTCGTTGTGTAAGATGGAAAAGGCACAGTTGACGAATGATGAAATAATTATATCATCGTTTAAACTATCTTCAACAGTAATGCATTATATCTACTATACAAAGGTAAATAACTCGAATACATTTAAATATATGAAATAAAAAATAGTTTGTCAAAGGAAGATTTTATAGATTTAGACACAATCAAATTAAGTTGTGTCAATATTTCGAAGGTTTTTGTTTTGTAATTGTAACCAGTGTTTTACTTTGTAAGTTTTGAATAATGGATATCATTTATATTATCGTTATTAACCAATAATTCATTATCTTGATGGAGGATCACGTGTCATTTTTTGGAACGATTTGTATCTCCCTTAACTAGCATTAGAAAGAAAATTTGACTATCCCTTCGGTATTTTTGCCCCTCTTTTATGAGAAGACATAACTGATATTACAAAATCATTGTGATATTCCATTAAGAAGACAAAATGAAATGTCTCTTGGACAGGAATGTTGTCTCTTTTCATTCACTTATAATTTTTCTATTGTCTAGTTGGTATATTCGTATTCGAGAAAACGGTTATGATGATTTATTGTTAATATGAATTAATATCCAAAAACGAATTAATCGCTTATTGTCATTGACGAGATGTTAAACAGTTAAATCATATAAATACCGAACTCTATAGAAAATTCAAAACGAAGAGTCCCTACTCAAATGGCAAAATCGAAAGCTCAAACACATCAAACGAATAGATAACAACTGTCAAATTCCTGACTTGGTACAAGCATTTTCTTATTTAGAAAATGGTGGATTGAAACTGCTTTTAAAGCTAGCTAAACCTCTCACTAATATGACAGTTGCATAAAATTCATTATATTGACAATGTGTGGAAATACTTTTTAAAAGTCCAAAAACATTGTCTTTGTTCATTTTGACTTTTAGCTACAAACTTCAGTAAAAAAGTGACTTTCACTATAGTGTTGATCATTGTTGAAAACCGTACGATGACATTTGGATGCTTACATTGAAATAATATAGATTCTGATTCGTATAAAATTCCTATAATTAGCAAGGAATATCATGCTTAAAATTAGACACGTCCACATTCTGTAAAATATACTAATTATTCCTTCCATTGTCGATAACCTATCAAAAGTTAACCAACGTTATGTTATGAATTGAACATTCATCAAATATTTTGTTTTATTTCCACGTGGTCTATAAGAACGCATGTATTGGTACCAGACACCAGACCAAGCCTCTGATACTTTACACTTTGACTCATCTTGACCGAAGACAAAATAATATTATCGTAAAATCCATATATTAAATTTAAAAAAAAGGTATTAGCTAAAGTGTCCATTTACATCTTTTGTATACCTCACTATATAGTTGAGATGGAAATTCAACCCGCAGTTCAGCTTCCTTCTGACATTTTGCGATATTGGATTTACAACAACTCTCTGGAACTACCCATGAACTCTAAAAAAAGAAAGAGAAAATGTGCCTATGATATTCCAAAGACATAAATAGAAAACCATTTAAGTGCGGTTTTTTATTTTAATTTGTATTGGCAACCTAGCTTTTTTTGTATATAGAATCAATGTAGACATGGAAATACGTAAACACAAACATAACAGCAACACGACGGGTGCCATACATGGCGCATAAATTGCTTACTCTATTATAGAGGACCCTAGATCACTCTCGATTTTTTAAAAGGGGTATATAGTGCTTTTTTGACTTTTGTTTAATTATTTATTTATTATTTATTTTTACCAGTTGCGTTGTCTGTAGTAAATGATTATAACTAATGCATTATTGAAGAATTACACATTTTCCGAGTAATTAACTATTCATTAACAAAACCGTGTTTGCTTTTCTCTGTGCGTTATGTTATAATCTCTTTTGAAGCAATACAATCGCCGAGGATCATTCTACAACAATGAGTCATACAGCTAATAGATTTTTAGTACATAACAATTATAAACATCTTAAGGAACTACTTTATACGAACTGTTTAGCCTATTGTTGTGATACTTTGTATTTGTAGATATTTAGTACATTGTTATAGATTTTGAAACTATCAGTTTCTTTCCTATTTTTTTATTTTGATCTTAGTGTCCCGTGTTAAATAAAATAAAATTATTTCTAAACAATTGCTTTTTCATGTTTCTCAAAATATAAATCCATCGCTGATATATTGGAACATTAGTAAACTGTTATTGCCTTTAATTCAAGTATAACATATCTTCAATGATTTTCAGTTTGGTTTTTTTCTGATTATTTCAAAAGAGAAATATTTTATGTCTTGACTCTTTAAAATTCTGTTTTTAAAAAAGTACGATAACTTTTGGTTAATTGTATATCCCGAAAAAAATAATTATGCAGCAAAATGATAAAATACAAAAACTTATTCCTTAAGTTTTTTCAAAAGCCTTAGGGACTTGCATTTTAAATGATAAGCAAACACACTTTAGAAACTAACGGAGAACCCTAAGTATCAAATATATAAAGAAAAGACATAATAATCTACCTTTCTAGGTTTCTTTATAACTGCATGTTTTTCTTTCGCAACTTCAAAAGGTTCTTGGGTATTTCTTCCAGGAACGTTAGCGTTATTAATCAAATATAAAACAAGAATTGTTCGTTTGGTCTTCTAGTAAGCAGTTTCTTAAACAATTTGAAGAGATAAAATGTGTTGTGTGTTTCGCTATGACATGAACAGTTATGTAATTAAAACAGATTGTATGCCTTCTTCATAGCTTTCAAGACTTTTAAACTACTTGTTTGGACTTTGTCATTGATACTGTCGTATTGAAGTATTTAACCTACACTGGACTGCTTTCAAATAAACATATTTATTCTACAGCGATGGTGGTTTTATAATGTAAATAACGTTACCTCTTGTCCTGTCCTGAACTGAATACTTTCTTCGTATTCTGAATAATTCCTTGATCCACAACACTGGAACTGCAATACATAATGTTTTGTTTTATATTTTGGCGTGGCACAGATTGTTGAATGTATTTGCAAAGAATACAGAAAAGGAAATAACGTCATAATGTTGATGTATATACTAAAAAATATAACACATTTTGAAGTAACTGGATTAGTTTATGTATATGTGCTAGATCAAATGACGGTTGTTTAATGATTAATGGAAGAAATATATTAGTTGCAGTCGTGTTCATCAATTGGGTTTACCACCATTTGTAACACATGTATGAATAATATATAACAGATAGGAAAAGACGATATAGATATTTTTAAAAGACAAATGCCGCTGAAGCATGCACCAATAAAGTTTACCTGAAAATCTGAAATAATGATTTATCTTAGGGTTTAAATTTAAATTTAAAAAAATGTTCAACGTATGTCAAAGTTTAACTTAGTTGGGATTTGCTTTTCTTTTTTGGGGGGTCCCTTTGGGTTACGTTGTTCTTACTTGTACAACAATTTCCTTCACGTTTTTATTTTGATGTTCCTAGTGAGAGTTAACACTGGAGAGCGCTTAGGATGCAACAAATTTAACAATAAATACTTTACTGGTATATATTGTCGATGATTTTAATTAAAAAGTACCTGTTTCTGTATGTAATCCATAGAAGAATTATTGTCTATCGTGTAATTTCTCACTTCTGACAGTAAGTGAGTATGGAACATATCTTCAAGCTGAAATAATAAAAAAAACTTTATCACATAACAAATACGTTAAGTTGCGTCACTGGTGAGTCTTGTGTGGACGAGGCGCGTTTTTGGCGTATTAAATTTTAAACCTGATGCTTTTTGTTATGCATTAATCATGTGTTTCTTTGTCTAATACGTTTTCCTATTTATTTGTATTGTAGTCCTGTAATATTATGTTGTCATTTCTATGTTATATTTAACATTGCTATTAAAGTGCGAGGTTTGGCATGCCACAAAACCAGGTTCAACCCACCATTTTTTCCTTTAAAAATGTCCTGTACCAAGTCAGGAATATGGCCATTGTTATATTATAGTTCGTTTCTGTGTGTGTTACAATATAACGTTGCGTCGTTTGTTTTCTCTTATTTTTTAGTGTAAATTGACATTGCGATAAGACGTGTCACGGTACTTGTCTATCCCAAATTCATGTATTTGGTTTTGATGTTATATTTGTTATTCTCGTGGGATTTTGTCTGATGCTTGGTCCGTTTCTGTGTGTGTTAGTTACATTGTAGTGTTGTGTCGTTGTTCTCTTATATTTATGCGTTTCCGTCAGTTTAAGTTTGTTACCCCGATTTTGTTTTTTGTCCATGGATTTATGAGTTTGAACAGCGGTATACTACTGTTGCCTTTATTTTGCATATGCAATAACCTCAAAATTGCCCGGGGCAAAAAAAGAGTATATTGGTTATTGTGCCCTGATTCATTAACGACAATTGATAACACTTTTGTGATCAAATGTTTAATATTTTATCTGTTATGTTTCATTAAATTGTTATAATTTATTTTTTTCTCTTATCTGTAGAACTTAAATATGTGATAAATAGATTATATGTCTTTTCCATATTGGCCCTGGCATCATCCCTCGACCCATATCGTCCCTCGGCTGAAGCCTCGGGCAGATATTGGAGTCTCGGGATGATACAAGGGCCAATATGGAAAGGGCATGTTATAATCTAAACTTATACAACTATACCTGTTTTATCATTTTGTTATTTCCATGTAATTATATAAAGCAATAAATAAGACATATCATGATATATAATTAATATAGTTTTATTTGATCTAAGTCATAATAGTTACAACCAATAAACAAAACATATCACAGAAATGTAAGGTATAATTAATTGTTATCATCAACTATTTTTCATCAAAGTTCTCTAGACATTTTATCGTTCCACATTATTTTTTTGTTTGTTGCTTTTTCTTATGATAAGAGGTTAACATGCAATTCAGAAAGTCATTTGCCAGAATCGTGTGTTCCTTTGGATAATACTTATTTTTAGGGTTGTCCAGCTGACCAATCTTGAGTTGTTATTTCATGAATTAACTATACCGGTTGACCCAAGGTCAATCGGTGTAAATGACGTCATTTAACAACTTATTATTTCTGTGAGATCACAATATAAGCATTGTGACATACTAGGGAATTGCAGATATGAAACCAGCAATCATTCTATTCAATGGGCTTTCATTGGTTTATATGTTCTAATGCTACTTTGTCCTTTAATCGGCTGTTTACTTTTGATACTTGAAATAGTTTAAGTTCTATCATTATACAGGTACCATATCTAAACTTGCCAAAATCCATCATAATCGCTTAAATGATAGGAACCAATTACTTAAATTATCCATCACCATAAGACATGTATATTGAAGCTGAGAATCAATAATCAAAGGACATTAACCTAACGTTTCCTCTAACATGCAACGGAGTCCTGTATTTTTTAGACTGTAAAATATTAAGCCAAACAAATTACTTTTGCTTTAACATGGTTAAGTTCTGATAATCTACATTTAAGAAGTGCATAAAGGAATTTTAAAATCTGTACAATACAGACCGCACATACAACCAACTTCGAATTCTCCGCCAAAAAAAAACAACAGAAAAACAAAGCAACAAACTTACAACTAAAAAAACACAGTCAAGATAACCTGTACATACATGAAATGTACATAAGTTCCCAGTCTTACGTGTTCACACTCATCCTCTTTCTAGACTTTACTGTGTACAATTAAAACACACAATAAAATACCTCCACAGTGTGGCTAACCAAATAACAAACGACAAATTTGGAAGCTAATTAAAGTAAAAAGCCTTTGTCTCAAAAAGTGCACCTACTATCAAACTTAATGACAGTCAAATGTAAGAATCATGAAAATGACAAAGTGTATTCTAATATCTTGTGTGTAATGCAGAATATCAGTTAGTATGCCTTTTCCAATATTTCTTTATTGATTAACACGTGTTTAACTACATTTTCAATCTGACAAATATCAGTTTGTTCCGATAACCAATCAAATACGACCGTTACGGCTAATAAACCAAAGATACTATTTGCATTTATTTTAAGATAAATACTTATTACGTCAGTAACTAGAGATAACACGTCACTATGGTTCAAATTGCTTGTCAAAGAGTGGGAAATGATATTTCCTTGAGATCTAATCTAGAACTTAAACTTTATTGCAATGTCTAACCTTATGATTGCAGGCAATACACATTAAAAACGATTTACTAAAAACTCTTTACTATAATATTAAGCTGAATGATAAAAGAAGTGAAAAACGCAAATGAAAAGACGCCCTCTAAAGCCTTTATACTTATAACTCTAAGAACATGAGTTCTAACTAACAAAAATATATACCCATAAACTTAAATGTCGTGACACAAATAAAATAGAGTTCATGATATTGCCTATTATATTTCTAGTGTTTAATTATATATGTGAATTTTATTGTTCTGCTGATTGAGATAAAAGAAGGTGGTGCTCAATAATTAAGTTTAACCTCGTCAAATGTCTGTCAATACTGATGTGATGTTTAGGAACAATATACATCTTGACATCATTGGTTAAAAAATAAGAAGATGAAGTATGATCATTGCCAATGAGACAACACTTAACCAGAGACAAAATGACGTAAAAACTGTAGATGTCTAATGCTGAGTATTAAATATATCTATGTGTTTTGTGAATTGTGCTGTTTTGGTTGCATACTGTCTTATCAAGGTAAACATCATGTTCTTTATTACTTTAACGCATATTGAAGAATCAATCACAATCAGGTTATCTGCGTCCTTCGTTCCGGAAAGTAGGATTCCTTTTCAATAATGTACTTTCACGTTTCCATAATATGACAAAAATGGCTAGTGGGATAAATTACTGTTCAGACCGTAACGGTTTTGAAATTAAAAAAGAGAGGTTTTCATAAATGAACTACGTGTTTTAATCGTAACTAAATTGATACTCTTCTATGAATGTCATTATTTTGGTATTACTTGAATGTGCATTTTACTTAATCGTTGTTCTATTCAAAACATCTATAAACAAAATGTATATTGGAAAAAACAACATATTGTTACTTACATCTGCTCTCTGAATAGCTAAATAAATCCCTGCTGCTAATTCTGCTAATATCACAATAATTAAACATGTAATATACTGAAACAGAGAAAAAAAAGTATTTGTTTTATGCAAACTTAAAATTTGAATCAGAATTGGTAATCGGTGGAAGGGCTGAATATAATTCAAATCAAATAATGTTACTGACATTAACAAAATACCAACTACAAAAACAGACAAAAATCGTATATACAGAGAAACGTGTGTTATTTTAATTCTCTACTTGTTGGGAGGATTTAACTCATGTGTGTGCATGCGAGAGTCTCGCTTGAGTGTGTTTTAGTGCGTGTGTCGGTATGTCCTGAAAACTTTTATTTCATCTTTTTTAATTTATGTATAAGTGAAAGATAAATGATATTTTTCACACATAAAAAAAGAAAAAACTAATTTAAACAAATTCTTTCTCATAAACGCGTCAAACTTATATAAAAATATGTTAACAGCTGACACTTTTCAGCTTATGACGTCATTAGTGGTTACTTACTGAATCAGTTTTACGATCAGACACCTTTTTATCTAATAAGCTAGACAGTGAATATGAAATAAACTTTAGTGGTAGAATTAGATCAATACCGATTAAGTATTAACAGGTTATTAAGATGTACTTTTCGGTTGAAATTTGTATTTATCTACAAGTTTTCAGAATGAATTTTAAGAAACAACTTAGAGATATGAAGATGAATGCACCCCAATAGATTTTCATATACCTTTCATTTATTTCACACTGGTTTCGAGAGGAGGCTTATGTAACTCGTAGAGTCTGTAGAAGCCTCTATACCTCGCTGTTATAATAGTTGTCTATTGAAAAAGTGATAACGGTTAAATTTTTTGTCGTGTTTGGTTTTCTGTGGTTTCTGGTTCATCAATAAATCGTTGTCAAAAAAAAAAATTCTGTAGGACTGTCATTAGGAACATTTTGTACACTTGAAACCAAAGACTTAAAAACAGTTTTGAAAGGGTTTCAATGATGATTAGTTGTCCGAAAATTGATAACTAGAAAGGACTTTTTCTTCAAACATGTTTAGTTTCATTTGATTTCTTAAAAAAATACTACACACGATGACGACAGACAAAAAATTGGGATTATTGCTCAAAAATCTTTCAGACCAATGCTATGCGTAATCATTTGGTTTAAGAACATAGACGTCATTAAATTTTTAACACGACAATTATTAACAGTAGGGGGAGAGGAGGGGCAGAAAAAAAACGTTCACCTCTAAATTCTACTTACCACTCCAAGCATACAAAAGCTCTCTCTAATGGCACCACAGCAACCACAGAAACCCGTTAGAAATATAAATCCACCAGCTGCTATTAAAGCATAAGCAGCAGGAAAAATAACGTCAGATGGTAGATCTAACTCTAACTGTACTGTATCTTCTAGTTTCTTATATATGTCATTGTCAAAACGTAACCATAATCCTATTCCTAGAAGTCCTCCACCACATACCTTTAAAAATAATAGGTTTTATGAAATTATTTTAAAAAAAACTCAAATAACAATATTCAATCAATTAAATATATTTAGGCATATACGTTTTTCAATACACAATATACTAACACGTCTGTAGTAAAGTCAAATCACAAAAATACTTAACTCCGAGGAAAATTCAAAACGGAAAGTCCCTAATCCCTAAAATTGAGCATTAAGTGAGTGGTGACTTTTGTGTACGGAAAAAAAGCTATTTTTTTAGGGATAACCCATGAAGCTCTGAAGCTTGTTTCCAATGGGGGGTCCCTTCATGTAAACATCTTATTCTGATTGATGAAATTAAATATTCAATAACAACATTTCTTGCCACCATTTTTGCGACGGTATTCATCTACTTTAAACGCATATATATTGATATATATAGTAAAGAATAGTTCTGAGTATCATACCTTTATTGAAAGGTTCAAAGCATTTGTCAGTAAACACAGAGAAACAAGTAAAAAATATAGGGGTTCTGCGAGTAAAGCTTACAAAATGCTATTCCAGTCCTAATCCTTGTAGACAGTCAGATAAATCTTATTCGCGACACACACTCTCGTGTTGTGGGAATTAAATATACAAAGTATCCATAATGTCCTTTGAGGTGCCTAATCTTCATAACTTTTGATATCTTTTATCTTGAAAGTTAATTTTCTGTTTGTTGTTGTAATAGATGCATTCAGATTTCACTTACCCAAAATAAGAAATTAAAAACAATTAGGAGATATCTGGAGCATTTCGCACAATTTCCCTCTGCCATGATGGGTGTATCTGAAAATTGAAGAAAGACTAATTTAAACAAAATATTGCGTTTCTGTGACCATGTTGACTTAGAATTCGTTTTTAGTAATAATCTGCTTTATAAAACAGAGAGTGAAAATTTGGAATGTGGCAAAGAGACCACAACTTCGACCAAAGACTAGAAAACAGCACAAGGCCACCAATGGGTCTTCAACTCACTAAGAACATTCATATAGTTTTAATTTTCCTCAATTTAGATTTTATGGGACTTTTTTCTGCGTATATTTTGGGATATAATGCTAAAGATTATATATGATTTATTAATATTACATTGCAAAGATCTTTTTAAAGTAAAACCTTAACAGTAATAAACAAACCTGGAAAAATAGAATATTAGTTTTTAATCAGGAGAAAACTTCCACCTATTAAATTTAAGACAAAATACATTTTAAACTGAATGAACGTAAACTATCTGTATACAAAAACATGTGATTCACTCGGTATTTGTCGTGCAATATTGCAGTGTCTATATTTACTAGAAGCTGTAGGTGGTAATATTATGGAAATTATAATAAAAAATAACTATATGCATTTGTCTGCAGGTAGCTAATGTAATACTCATTAAAAGATGGTTATTTATCTTCTCAGTAACGTATTTGTAGCAAGATGGCTACGAAGAATATATGAAATGAGAAAACCAGACACATCTTCTATCTATTATATATTTAAAGGAGTGCACGTAAGGCACGTTCATAACCGTCATCAAATATTCGGTTGGCTGTATTGAAATAACACGAAATTTAACAGTTGCTACTTTTCATATTTTACGAACATTAATTCTTCTACTATTAGTGGAAACACATGCATTTTGTTCCTCCTAGTAGTGACATATCTGTGCAACTATGAGTAATGAGATTATCTGTTTTTTGCATGAAGGGCAATAATGAATTGACCAGCTGATGAAAATTTTCACCTTGAAGCTAATTTCAGCGCCATAAAACTTTTTTTTGCTGAGTAAAAAAATATTCTCAGAATGAATTATTTTACTCAGCTAAGAATGAGAACTTTTTTATCCGCCATAAAAAAATATTCTCAACGTTGAGAATATTCTCAGCTGAGAATTTTTTTTCTCAGCTGAGTATTTTTTTCTCAGTGATGTAAGTGGTAAAATAGTTGTTTGAAAACTAAAACGTATACCAAACTTCTCTAAAACGCAGTTTTTTCTCTGAAAAAATAATGTAAAACATAAAAAGAATCTATGATAGATAAGATGACAAGTAGCATTTACTTAGCATCTGTGTAACCACAGTCCTGACAAAAAGTCACAGAATATAAAGTCGGCAAATAATTTATGTTATTATAAGAAATAAAAACCTAATAGATATTATAAGAGAAAGATCTTGAAATACTTGAGTTATTTACCCGTAGCTTTTTATAAATATGTATATATATTTTTTATATTTCCTTATTTAAATCTATATTTTGTATTTTTTTAAAAGATAAAATGCAATCTTCGTTGACGTTTACGTGAAGAGTGCTTTCTTTCACGTCCGCACTTCTATCGAGTATGGCGTGCCAAATAAACATTTTAAAAAGATAATTATTACGGATCAATAACATACATTATGTATTCAGACGACATAAGACACCATGTAACAATTTTAAGAGAAACATAGCTGCTTTTTTCTCACATCTAAAATGGAAGAAAAAAACAAACAAAAAAAGACAAACCAAATATTTTTAAATCAATATGAAAGTCAGTAAATAATTTGAATCCGTTTTTAATATTCAAGATATATGTAACTTTAATATTAATATAAATCTGATACAGAATTTAACATGTTTAATACGATTTAACAATTATGCAAGCAGTCATAAAAATTGCTCTGCATACTGAGTTTAATATCATATTGCACAGGAAGAGAAAATAAAAGTACTACGTCGTGTGAGAAGGCATGGCATATATATTTAATGTCCATTACAGTTATTAACAACACCTTGTACAAATATTTTTTTCAAAAATAAAAACAGTTTAATAAAACAAACAAAACTATCCGATTTATGAGGGTCATGAAAAGGGGAGTAGGGAAAGATAATCTATTTTTCTCTATTCAGTACGAAATTCTGATCTGCATATGGAAATTTCCTTCTGTATCATGATTTTGACATGATAAATGATTTGTCTGGATCAACGACATATGTATGACAACAATACCCCAGCCCCCTCCCCCCCCCCCCCCCCCCCGAATCTGTCACTGTACTACTGTACTGCACAAATGATACATTCCTGAAAATCAATATTTTAACTAATATCTGTTTAAAACCAAACAGGGGAGGGGGGATTTTTTTTTAACTTTCTTTGTAAAACTTTTGATGTCTAAGATAATAAATAGTAGATAGGATGTGGGTATATATTTGATTTATACATGACTGTATTTGGTTTAGTAGACATGAGGTACCGGTAATGCAATCTAATTGATGTACCAGTAGTAAATTGTAAAAATAGATTTAAGAGAGAAAAGACATTGATAAGCCCAACTGTCAAACAAAATATAAAAAATTGCTTATCTATCATCTATTTTAGAGCATATGTTTAAAATTTATTGGAAGGGAGAAAAAAAAATCGAAAACAATGTAATTATCCGTCCTTGAGTATCAGTCAAACAGCCCTTACCAAAAAATGGTGGATTAAATTGCAATGAATTATGGATCTTACAAAACTGGAACATAAGACGTAGTAAGCATGCTGGCGAACGTGAGCTCAGACTTTTTTTATTCTGTAATTCTATTTAAAGTCAATAAATAAGTCACCGGTGAAAAATAATGTTATTCCAATTATTGAACCAATGCATACAAACATCATAAACTAAGTCTTCTGTGCACGATTTTATCATTTTTTTTTCCGCATAAATTTCGTACAATCGTCAATTTTTTTTTCAATCGGTCAGTGTTGTGAAAATATAGCAGGTAATTAAAGTTCGTGTTTTGAAGCCGAAGTTTAATGATCACCTGTTTGTCAACAATCCACCAAAAAGCATGGATATTGAGCATGTAATTAACATGTACAATCAGATAATAGTTTATTTTAAGGACATCCATGCGTATTGTGATCACCGGATTTTTACGAGATGGGTCACACAGAGGTCACTTTGCATACGGAAAATATGTCGGGGAATTGCTTTTTTTTTTTGCACATTTTTTCTTCTTCTTATTTTTTTTAGGGGGGGGGGGGGGGTATTTTCTTTTCTGTTAATCGCCTCGTTTATTTGGGTAATTTCTAAGAAAGATCAGATATTCAAGCGTCAAGCGGGATATGTTAAAAGTGAAGAAGTATCTACAACATGTACAACGAGAAGCTGTTTAATTGGTCGCTTTTTTTGTAGTATCTTTTAAAATTTGGTAAGATTAATATGGTACAACCAACTAACAAAGATGGGGTTATCAACTTACATTTTTAATTTTCATTTGCTTTTACAGAAAATTTATGAGACATATTTCAGTCGTTTTACCGTACTCTTATTTTTTTATGTAAAAAAATGCACATTTAAGCACCCTATTAATCAGCTTTTTTTTTTTTAGAAAACATTGATTTTGAGTATTCATCCTAAAAAATGTATAAAAAAAAATATGTTAAGGAATAAAGATGTGTATGTTCCTTTGTAGAACTTGATTTGAGTTGATAAGTGAAGTTCTTCGTTGCAAATTTTAACAAAAACACTATCAACATTTGTAATTTTATATCAAATTACCTTAAAAAAAAACATTTAAGATTTTTTTATATACTTAAGTATGGTTTTGGCTATACTCAAATATTTAAGAATATTCTCAACTTTGAGTAAGAAAATATCTGAGAATTTTTTTATGGCGGTGCATTTTGCTGAGAATAAAAAAATTGAGAAAATTCTCAGGCTGAGTAAAAAAACTTTACTCAAATAGTTTTATGGCGCCGGGGCCAGTGTAAGTTTAGTCTCAGACTTAAGACGAAATTGTGATCGCGGTCATTAAACTTTTAAAATTTCAAAACATGATCCTTAAGTAGACCTCAAACGCTATTTTGTCATAGAATTCCGGTTTCAAACATGCCATTGCCATGTTTGCATGTGATTGTCATTGTTCTCATAACTGCCGAGGAACGGAAATCATCACCTATGAGGGATCAGTATACTGACAGTTATTTGTAAACATTTCACTGTTTCATAACTGCAGATGTTGAAAAAGATCACATTGATAAGAAAGCCAAGTATATATATATATTGTTGCAAATCTTGTGCTGATATTTGATTCATAGAAATTTACCAACTACAATCTTTCAAAAAAACTTTTAGAAACAGAGGTGCGTTTTCATCAGTAGATTTTCGCACGAGTTCTGATATAATTTTAGATTTTCAGTCAAGTTGGGCTTAGGTTCTATTTTAGGTGGAGGTTGTCTATTACTACGAAAATTTAAAAAAAAAATTATCACTTGGTATTTTCCGGAAAATGCCTAAGTACACGAAGTCAGGAATATGACAGTTGTTTTCAAGTCGTGACGTTGGTTGATATACCCAAACGTTTGTCTATGTCAGGTTGTTTTTTTTTCAACTTTTCAGCTTTTCGATATAGTTCAGAGTTAAGTCTTGTACACCTCTATTTATATGTTTGACATTTTCTTCATTACAACAATGGTTTTCGGTGAAATTCGTCTTCAGAATTTATTGCTGTCATTCTTATCCAAAATTCAAAATGAACAACGGTGGTCTGATTGAACAGACAATATTTGATAGGTAAAGTTGGTATGATTCGTGAATGCACATAGTAAGAGGGTTTCATTTCAGTAAAAAGGTCATAGAAATCAAAACGACCAAAATACATGATATAGACCATAATTGTTGTTCTTGATTGATTAGAAGAATTTTGTAATCAGAAGTTCACTACTGATTCAGATCATCTTGAATCAGTTATTTTAAAGACCACTTATTATGAAAACCCTAAAACTATATAACAAGATCACATGACCTATATAGAACTAAAGACACTGGAAGTTCTATCATGATTTGTTTAAGTATTCAGGTTCAAACTGGAAATAAATCATAATCGTTTTCTTAATTCGCAAAATATTATTACAGATATATCAGATTTGTTATGGCTTTAAGTCATGTAGTGATCGCAGATTTCATACACAAATATAATATGTTTCACGATATATGCAATGGTACAATTGATGCATAATCCAACTTGTAGACATCTGTTAATACATGTTAACTTAAAAATGATATACGAAAGTAAATATTACTGTTAATTTTTTATACAAATATTGGTAATATTCCCATTTAAATTGTGTTGTTCGGAACACAGTTATGTCTGTGAACCGATTCTAAACATACAGCCAAAAGTTTTAAATTATTGTTAGGGTACTTGACGTTTAAGTATGTTTGTCTACATAGTATACGTCTGATCTACCACTTGTATCATATATGTAAGGTGTATACATGGCGCAATGCTGATGAAAGCAATCGCACGCAGTGGTGATTTGCGTGTCTATTTTGGTGCATATGTAACACGATGATCAAAAGAAATAATTACACCCCAACCAGCAAATTAATAATGCTAAATGACAGACAAAATGCTTAATTGCATACCTTAATTTCACGTATTTTGCTACATATAAACATACTATTTCCTGTGCTATATAATAATATTTACTTCTGCTTCTTCGATTCTCGAGTGTAAGAAATTAATGTTTAGCTAAATTATTCGTTCAATCGATAGCTTCAAGTTGAATAGCAAACCCGATTAACAAGATCCCATATATAAAATTATCATGACGTCAGCAATAGAACGGTATTATCACTATACCATTACTAATATCCTTTTTTATTGCTTGAAAAAAAACCATCGGCAAATAACCAGGTAATTGTTCGTTTACTAAAGTCATTCCAACAAGAAGAAAAAAATTGTGTTCTTTTTCAATAAATATTATCCGTTTTGACAACGGTTATAATAATAATAATTCTTTATTCCGTAAGCATATATACAGCTCATAGGATTAAACAGATACACAAATTATACAGTTTACATAAACATATACATATACAGCATTAATATATAGCGGAGTTTGGCATACAATTTACATTGGTAATAAAGGTACATAACAAAAAATCAAGTGTTTCGAATGTTCTCTGCCTCATACAGGTATTTACCCAGATTATTCAATTCTTTTATATTTCTTACAGATTAATTTAAAGGTAGATGGGTTTCTATAATAATATGTTTTTATATATTTACTTCTGACATTTACATATTTATCACACTCTAATATAAAATGATATGCGTCTTCGATGACTTTCTTATTACACATGTTACAAACACGCTCATTTCTGGAAATATTAAAGTATCTTCCTGTTTCTACATTAAGTGAATGTGAATAGATTCTATGTTTAGTTACATATGACTGGTATAAACTGTTCAATGGTCGATTCAAATAAAATTGCAAAGTATGTCCATCATATTTATATTGATACAAATTACATTTTGAAGTATTTTCAAAAAATGACAAGCCTTCAGCTATATATAATTATCAACATTTCTTTTTCTAAATTCAAGCAAAAATAATTGACTATTTCCAAGACTTTGTGCTAACCATATATCATTAAATCCATACCTGTTTATTATGTCTCTTATCTTACAACTCCAGTTGAGTTTATCATTCGGTGTTACAAAACTAAATTCGTACATATCTTCATAAATACTATTCAATATACAATTATTAGATTCTAATAACTTCCACCAGTAACGTACCATTCTTACATATTTATTCACATACAATGGTAAACGCCCAAGTTCAAAATACACCATATGGTTTACAGTTGTTTTTCTCACTTTCAAAATTCTTTTTAAATAATACAAATGAAGCGTTCCTTTATCAACTCCCTTATGGAACCCCATATTTCACAAGCATAATTTACAATACTTGTTACATACATGTATGTATCAAATAAGTGTATCAAAGTCTCAGTGTTATAACAATCATCATAAATCTTGCTCAATAAACAAAATGTAGCCTTTCCACCCTGTTCAGATAGTGTTTTCTGTGTTACAGTAAAAGTACCGTTATAGTTTAATAACAAACCAAGATATACAAACTGATCACACATTTCTATCATTTTACCATTCAAATACCGTTTTTCGTTCTCTTTCGGTACACCTTTATTACGAAAAACAACTATTTTCGTTTTTCTTAAATTAATGTCAATTTAAGACCATTCTTGTATGAACTATACAGTAACTATCATTTTTTTGTTATTCAGAACTGAGACTACTATAACATGTTTTATAGTAGTCTCAGTTCAGAAATACTTTCACTGAAGAGCATTCATAAAAAGATAAAGATTTAACAATTTTAACTTCATATGGTTCTATTCCTTGTTTAATTAACTCAATTTATATGTCATTTACATAAATTGCCATATAAGAATGTTCATAATGATTACCGCTCGGCCGAATTACCCCCTTTTTTAACCCCTCCCCCCTCTTTTTCAATTATTCCTTGATTATTTCCTTGTGTTTTTAAATGTCATCAATGTTTGGGCATGAGCAATAGCCGTACACAACATATGATAGTAAATATATACTTACATGTACTTTATTCCTATTGTAGATTTAAAGATTCCATAAATGCACATATATACCTAAGGAAAAAACAAAATAATACAAATATGATTGTTTTATATTGTACTACCCTCAGTTCTTAATTGTGAATGGCTGACAAAGCAACAGTCATAATTATGTTTCCTTGTTTACACATTAGCAGCATGGATTACTACATAAAACTTCCCTCCCGTTTTGTGTATTAGAAAATGTCATTATCTCTTGAAAAACTGTGAATATTCACACCTATCAACGTCATATAAACAAATCTACTGTGATAGTGTCCATAAGAATATTTCTCATGGATATCTACAAATGTCGAGCGCAGCCATATTACCGGCTATCACTACAACATGTGATTCCTTTTGTCTTTGGAATTACAATAAAGACATAACTGATTTTTCTATACAGCATATATTGTTTTGCTTTGCTGGTTGCCATTGAATTACTATGGACTTTGCCATCGAAAATCTCAAATTTGCATAGCTATTGCATCTGCCTTACCGATAGCCGGTAAAATGGAGTTAGTTTAAAAGGTTTTATTTTTGTTTTTCCTTAAATGAAAGTAATTTTGCCAGATTTGAGTCTTTACAGAACTTTGCGTATCGTAGTTTTATGTATATATTTTAAGAAGAAAGATAAAGCCTTAGGGCATAAGTACAAGATGTTTATCTATCAATGTCTAAGTGTGTATACATTGATTTATTATTGTGTATCTAATTAATATAATGAAAACAATGCACACCTACAATATAACCATGCGGTCAATTATCAATCATCTTGATTAGAACAAGACTGAATAGATGGCTTAAGACTACTTGTACATTGCTTAGGTGTTTGTTCTCATTTTGTAACAACCGCCTTGTCCTTACGGGAGCAACCATTTGACTTCAAGGAGGATATGGTTTTTGTGTCTGAGTCAGAATCTTTTTTTTAAGTGTATTGACGATATATCGATCAAATTTTATTTATGTTTTAATTTAACACTTTGTGCGGGGGAAATCTGGATTCTGATTTTTTTTTTTTTTTTTTTTTTTTTTTTATTGTCATCTACTTGACCACAATTTCTTTTTTTCATATAATTGGGAATCAGAATGTTCTTTTACGGAAAAACATACCCCCTTTCTTTTTTTTTACAGATAACTGGTCGTTCCCTAATGGTTGGTACAAATCGATCCAGATTGAAACAAATAACGATCCACCATTCGGAAAATTTAATATGTATTTGTCGTTTTCGCTCATTTCTTACTGATGGAAAGTCTATGATGACCTTTACTTAATATACAAGACCTGAAATCACGAAATGTGGTATAAATGTTTATAATCTAAATTTTGGATAGCCATACATGATTTATAGATTAGAGAGTCTAAAAACTGGACAACCAAAACCGAGAGATACGTTTTTCCGGAGGCAGTACATAATTACGGGAAACTAAATTTCATGTTTTACCAAAGTTTTAACTCTCAATTTAATGATAAATAACAGATGGTTCTCAACAAGTTATTCCCAAATTTGAACATGCATGATAAAAAAAGATTGAAGCAAAATTCAAAGCTTTATCTTTGAAATATACTTAGCATTCAAACCTTTTTTAGGTACCACACTTCATATTTTATTAAGCATCTAAAACCTTGTTGAGGGAACACATTTTATACTTTACTAGTATCAAAATCATGTGTAATGATGACACATTATATCTAATAAGCGTCTATGATAACATTGTTAAGGGATCATACTTTATATTTTACTAAGCACTTAAACATTGCTTCGGGATCACAATTTATACCTAACTATGCATTTAAACCTTGCTTAGAGATCACACTTTATGTCTAACTATGCATTTAAACCTTTCTTATGGATCATACTTTATGTCTTACTATGCATTTAAACCTTGCTAATGGATCACACTTTATGTTTAACAAATGCATTTAAACCTTGCTTATGGATCACACTTTATGTCCAACTATACATTCAAACCTTGTTTAGGGACCCAACTTTATTTTTAACTAAGCATTTAAACCTTTTTTAGGGACCACACTTTATGTTTGACTATGCATTTAAACCTTGCTTAGAGACCCCACTTTATGTTTAACATATGCATTTAAACCTTGCTTAGGGATCAGACTTGATGTTAAACATATGCATTTAAACCTTGCTTAGAGTTCACACTTTATTTCTAACGATGCATTGACACCTTACTTAGAGATCACACTTTATATCTAACTATGCATTTAAACCTTGCTTAGGGATCACACTTTATGTTTAACATATGCATTTAAACCTTGCTTAGGGATCACACTTTATGTTAAGCATATGCATTGAAACCTTGCTAAGCCTAAGGGATCACACCCTATGTTTAACAATGCATTTAAACCTTGCTAATGGATCACACTTTATGTCCAGCTATACATTCAAACCTTGTTTAGGGACCCAACTTTATTTTTAACTAAGCATTTAAACCTTTTTTAGGGACCACACTTTATGTTTAACTATGCATTCAATCTTTGCTTAGGGATCGCATTTATGTTTAACATATGCATTTAAACCTTGCTTAGAGATCACACTTAGGTTTAACATATGCATTGACACCTTGCTTAGGGATCACACATTATCTTTAACAATGCATTTAAACCTTGCTTAGGGATCACATTTATGTCTAACTATGCATTCAAACCTTGTTTAGGGATCCCACTTTATTTTTATCTAAGCATTAAATCCTTTTTTAGGGACCACACTTTATGTTTAATAATGCATTTAAGCCTTGCTTAGGGATCACATTTATGTCTAACTATGCATTCAAACCTTGTTCAGGGATCCCACTTTATTTTTATCTAAGCATTAAATCCTTTTTTAGGGACCACACTTTATGTTTAACATATGCATTTAAACCTTGCTTAGGGATGGATCACACTTTATGTTTAACATATGCATGTAAACCTTTCCTTAGGGATCACATTTTATGTTTAACATATGCATTTTAACCTTCCTTAGGGATCACACTTTATGTTTAGCATATGCATTGAAAACTTTCTTAGGGATCACACTTTATGTTTAACAATGCATTTAAACCTTGCCTATGGATCACACTTTATATCCAACTATACATTCAAACCTTGTTTAGGGACCCCACTTTATTTTTAACTAAGCATTTAAACCTTTTTAAGGGACCACACTTTATGTTTAACTATGCATTTAAACCTTGCTTAGGGACCCCACTTTATGTTTAACATATGCATTTAAACCTTGCTTAGGGATCATACTTTATGTCCAACTATACATTCAAACCTTGTTCAGAGATCACACTTTATATTTTACTTAGCATTCAAATCTTGTTTAAGGATCACACTTTATATTTCACTAAGCATTCAAACCTTGTTTAAAGATCACACTTTATATTTGACTAAGCATTCAAATCTTGTTTTAGGTATCTTACTTTATATTTTACTCAGCATTCGAACCTTGTTTAGGGATCTTACTTTATATTTTACTCAGCATTCGAACCTTGTTTAGGGATTTTACTTTATATTTTACTCAGCATTCGAACCTTGTTTAGGGATCTTACTTTATATTTTACTCAGCATTCGAACCTTGTTTAGGGATCACGCTTTATATTTTACTCAGCATTCAAACCTTGTTTAGGGATCACGCTTTATAAAATTATTTAATTAAGCATTCAAAACTTTTTGTGGATTACACTTTATATTTAACTATAAGCTACCAAAATTTGTTTAGAAATCAGTATAGTTAATACAGAGCGAAGAATCTATGTTACATACACATTCACATATAAACATGGTATACAGTATTTCTAAATGGTATTTAATCTTAGTTGTATTTATAACGATTCGCATATAAACGGGGTAAGTACTATCTCTGAATATAAACTGGGTAAGTACTATCTCTGAATATAAACGGGGTAAGTACTATCACTGAATATAAACTGGGTAAGTTCTATCTCTGAATATAAATGGGGTAAGTACTATCTCTGAATATAAACGGGGTAAGTACTATCTCTGAATATAAATGGGGTAAGTACTATCTCTGAATATAAACGGGGTAAGTACTATCACTGAATATAAACGGGGTAAGTACTATCTCTGAATATAAACTGGGTAAGTACTATCTCTGAATATAAACGGGGTAAGTACTATCACTGAATATAAACTGGGTAAGTACTATCACTCAATATAAACTGGGTAAGTACTATCTCTGAATATAAATGGGGTAAGTACTATCACTGAATATAAACTGGGTAAGTACTATCTCTGAATATAAACGGGGTAAGTACTATCACTGAATATAAACGGGATAAGTACTATCTCTGAATATAAACAGAAAAGTGGCTGATAACGATGAAGAATGAGAATATTGCATGTAAGGTATATGTTATCATAAACTTTAAAACTTTATCATGCACTGTACTACTTGAAATAAAATATTATTTAAGGTAATTCTTTTCGAGATATTTGAATGGGCACTAAAATAAAAGATGTTTCCAATATACTTTTTCTTGGCTATGTAAAATGATCGAATACACAGAGTCGATTGAATTATGTGCAGTCCATACTTCGTGTGGTGCTTGATTTTGGCCGTAAAGTGCTATTCAATTTAGTTAAACGGAGTGGTTGGTGGGGAGTTTGTGGGGGAAAGGGGGGGGGGTGTAATACAAAAATGTGATACGATTGCAAATAAAACACAAATGTCTTTAGAGACCAAATGACGTACAAGTTAGTAAAAATATATTTTTCTCTATCAAGACATTTTTTCTAGTGGACTTTTCGTTCTCAAACATGTTTATATGCTTAAATCTTGTACCATAAACAATAAACATGGGGTGTAAGTTGTTATGAACTGGGATAACCTTGTTTGTTGGTAGGAGGTGCTTGGTTAAGACAAGCATATGTCATTAAATGACATGTCTCGAATATTTCTATGTATCTATATGGTATATGACAATGTAATAAACAATACACATTGTATTAATTAGACATTTATACTTAATATAGTATCATGGAACTTGACATTTTTGTCGATATACTTATGGAATTAATTATGTTACGGTCCTTACAAACTGAACAGCTTAAGTCACCATTGCATGAAATCTCTGGTATAACTGATATTGAATTGGTTTGAAAGAATAAAACAGGAGTCTAAGACTTATCATAGCAATTAGAATTTGTTTAAATGTCCAAAGTCAGTCTGTATAAAACCTTTATCTCTAAGAGATCTTTTTCACAAGTACAGTATATATTTGTTAGATAAAATCATTTCTGTCAACCAAACAATCTGTAAACATCTGTCTTGTGTCATATCGTATTAAACGTTGCTCTTAATTCTATGCTAAACATATAGCATGCAGGATGAGGAATGCGTATACCAAACAGTCAATTACATGCCTTTTTTTATTCATTCAAAATTTCTATCCAAAGATTATATCATTCTAGCTGCTGTTATTAGGGGAATGGAAATGTTGCAAAATAGATTTGTTGAGAATTTTAGTAAGATGCCAGTATTTCTAAAATAGATTGCTTTCCGTTTGATATTTACCAAACAAAAACTTTCTGACTGTAAAATGCATTTACTCTGACAATGAGAGGTGTATTATCAAAGGCGGAAAATTACAAGGGCACTTACAACAATAAAAACTAATAGTCTGAGCAAACATTCTCAACCATATGCATGTATTGCTTAATTGCAAACAGTTAAAGCAATCAACGTTTATCAAATATTTTCATTAAAAAGTTACACCTTGTTGCAACTGTCTAACAGACTAACATAATTATGTCGTGATATTTTCTTCTTTGTCTATATTTCAATCAAATTACACTGTGTCCAGGAGCTGACCATAATACCATGTCCAAAAATAGATATCAGAGATAGCATATGAAACCTGAGTATGAGACATAAAACATAAAACATGTTGTTGAAAGTTATATAATAAATTTCATATTTCGTATTTTCTTCTTTATCTTTAAATTAAATACTGTGTCCAGGAGCTGACAATAATACCATGTCCAAGAAAAAATATAAGAGATCGTATACATATGAGATATAACACATAAAACAGCCTTCAGTTCAAACACATCGTTTTTGTGTTATCTGGAATTTTGTCATCTGTTTTATGTCAAAAATATATACAAGTGTTTACTTTCATATCCAAAGTTACATAACTTTTCACACTTTGTTAAGACATACTTTTTGTAGATCAATCTAGAAAACAGACAGTTTGGTTTTTTTCCCCACAAAGATACTTTCTGTACTGTTAAATAGCTGTTGATACTGCACATGCTTTATATAACTAAATAGTTATGTCAAGTTTAATCTACACAATTAATTCGAGGCAAAATTAAAGATTTAGTCATATATTGCAATTTTATAACTTACCTAAGAGCCTAGGTTTGACTACATTATGTGGGAAGTATATTCCAGTTCAGAATAAATTTGAAGTTAGCCTCTGTAGAAATTAGCACGATCACTGCCAACTGTTGTATGTACAATACATAGATAGAAATGATACATATCAGTTCGGTGAGGTGCCGTGCTGAGGAGGGTTATCAGCTGAATCGTCTGATCATTTGGAAATTTAGGAGGAAAGCTGGTAACATGTGTATCTTCTTATAATAATAACCGCTTATTTGTGAAAATAACGGAATATTAATTCAAAAATTGTTAATTTCAATACAGTTGCATTTGAAAAAATCGAAATTTTCCAAAATGAAGTAATGACGAAATATCGAACACATGCAACGGAGTAAACTACTGCAAATTTAATCATTTAATGTTTCTTTAATGATGTTTATAATTATAAAGTAATGTCAATGCCCTCAAGTTGCCTCTAGAAAAATATTGTTAATATTACTCATTGGTGATATTTTATCCTCCGATAAATGTCATGAGGATCATTAAGGATTTTCTTCTCCGTTCTCTTAGACGAAAGAAGTGAGAATGTTTACAAATAAAACGTGGAATGTATTGGAAAGTTAATTATTGGAGGAAAGGAAATGAATTAGAGATGGTTTAATTGTGTTATGCAATAGATTACCCGCTTATTATCGGATTCTTGAGATTACTTATCAATAACACTTCAAAGATAATCTATCCAATCACAAGAGGCAGTTATGATACAGTTGTATACAAAATAGAGTATATTTAGATGAATAGACACAGTTTTCAACATCAACCTAAATAATTCAAATATGTAACAATTTCTGAATCTGCATGTTCAAGGATACATGCATTTTGGTGTATATTTAAGAAAAACGAAGACTTCATAATACCTACGCGCGTGAATAAAGGGGTTCTTAGCAAATATGTATCAAAGAGCGATGTAGATATGATTATTACTAATCTGTAAAGCACATGTTGTAGTTCGGAGATAATGCTCGTATTCCAGACATATGATATCCTAGGGATGACTTATAATCATAGATAATTATATGATTATATATCTAATGCAGTTCGTACTCTGTCACGGAATAAAAGTTTCTTCATAATATAAGTTCCAAAAGGAAAAAATATTCTGGAATATAATTTCCCAAGGAATAAATATTACAGTATAAGTTGAAACCAATATAGAAAGAAGCAGTGTTTTTCATTTTAAAGTTGTTTTTTTTGGGGTTTTTTAACTTTAAGTAATATACGATTTAGAAACTAGAACAATCTCTATCCACGGTCAGAATTTAGAACGATGTCAAGGGTAATCCATAATAACTTAGACGTACGTTAAAACCACAGAAAGACAAAAACAACCATTTCGCATTTATTTTCTGGATATGACATATTTTCTGGATATGACATTTCCCATATTTTTAATCAGTACACACTGGGTCGGTGCGTTATTATTTCTAAGGTAATGGCAACTTAACTAAAGTTGTTGGACATATCTTCTATAGCTCAAGTCTTTCTCGAAAAATGAATATTTTCAATCCAAACAGTTTATAACATACAGATATTAACGTAAACGTTAAAGTGATTAAAAGCAAGTATCAAAACAAAATAAATACTGGCAAAGATCGCAAGTTTTTGTTCGAATGTGCCTTCAATGACAATGCAACACAAGTTTTGCAACAATTAAATCTAAATTATTTTTTTAGAATGAGGAATTTCATTCAAATGGAGGTTAAACAGTTTCCATGGATGTAGCATACCAGCAGCATCAATAACAGCTGATTATGTTTGCGCAATCTTTGGTTTTGTATGTAGTGTTTTGTATGTAGTGTTTTGCAAACTGTTGCCAAGTTTGTCTTTTCGTTGTTTTTCATATTTTGTCATAATTTTGACGGTCTCTTTTCGACTTCTACCTTTGATATCTGTCCACATCTGATTTTAATAAAGCTGATTAATTTTCAAAGATAAATCCATGTTTTTTTTCAAATATTCCCATATATAGATGCATGAAATAAATACTTGAAGTATTTCCTACTCACTCAAGTCTTCAATCACAATATACTTAAATTCTCCTTCACAAGCAATGGGAACACAAAGATCATCTAACTTTAACATTATTTTTTCATACGAAGTGGTCGTGCTTCGTTCTACTCTTAAATACACTTCCGTTTGATGTATTTGCGGTATCGTCTTATAAAAAAATGTTAGTTTATCGTTATGACGCTCCCTCCGGGTTCTCTAATATTTATTTATTTCTGAATCTCCATATTTTTTTGTCTATTTTATTAATTATTTGCTTACCTTGATAATAAACAAGCTAACACCTTTATATCCTACATTCTGTACTCTGAGAACCTTTGTTAGACCTGTAAATATCTTACTAGATCTTAATTAGTTGTAAGTCACTGATGATGTACGACGATAAAAATGTCCAGGTAATGAGATAAGTATGTCACCTAAGGGCCGTCACCTCTCATGACAATTTTAATAAATTAAACAACTTAACGAATTACACATTCGACCAGTTATGCATATTACAAGATCAACTATAATATAAAGCAATCGCGCAATTTTGGAAATTCAGCATGAATTAAAAAAAAAGTAGTAATATGAATTTTACTTTATAGAAATACGTATTTGGCTGTTCTCTACAATAACTATTTTATCTTCCCGTTTAAATTGTATTAATAATTTCTGAAACAATTAAATACAAATGTTGGTTTTTTTTCATTTTTTCTCAAAATCAAGACTTACAAATTCAAAATATAAACTATGATTTATGTTTTCGATTCCAATTTTTGTAAATATAACAATAATCTATGCTTTGTTTGTGGAAAAACCTGAAAATCCGAAAACGAAAGCCTAAAATTATGTGCATGTTTTACTGAAATACGGCCAATATCAAATACATTTAATGGACAAACAAATTAACTTAAAATTTGACCATAGAACTGCTTAAGTAAGCAGAGGTAAACAATCCTCTAAAGTTTTTACTCTCTTTTTGTCCATAAAATGCAATATTCAATTTCTTTAATATTTCTTAGAAATGCAAGACAAATATATCTAATTACCGACATATCCTAATATTTCTTTATTCAAAATTTCAAATTTGAAAAGAGAATTTAAGTTGTAAGCTGGCGATCAATGTACATTCACAGGCGAGGTAAAATTTAGGCGACAAAAACACAAGTAAAACAATATCAAACTTAAATTGAATTTAAGACTCCTCACATTGCTTCTAGACTAAGCTCTTAAGACTTATTAGAAACAGAAATATTAATTCCTATGTTTATGTTGATTATGAAGGTCACAAATAAAAAGAAGATTCATGTTATCTATTAGTCCGTGCATGACAGGTGCTTAATTGACTAGGATTGACAGTTTTCCTGCCGAAGGTTGAAGGTTCTCCCTAGGCATTCCGGCTTTCTCAACCGATACAAAATAATAATTAAACCACAAATTATCCAATAGTGCTGAATATTGGACTAAAACGCAAAAAAAAAGACGGTGTGGTATGATTGCCAATAAGACAACTCTCCACAAGAGACCACAATGACACAGAAATAAACAACTATAGGTCATGGTACGGCCTTCAACAATGAGCAAAGTCCATACCACATAGTCAGTTACATGTATAAAAGGCCCGAAATGACAATGTAAAACAATTCAAACGAGAAAACTAATGACCTTATTTATGTACAAACAAATGAACGAAAGACAAATATTTAACACTTTAGTACACCAGATCCGGATTTCAACAATAAATGTCTCTTCAGTGATGTTAGGGGTCGAAACGATATTTGGAAGGCCATATAAAAAGTACCCTAATTTTTAAATAGACTCTTGAATTTTAAGAGTCAATATAGGATGAACGGATCATATAAACCGGAGGGAAAATATGATACAAGCCCAAACGAAAAATATAAACGAGTCTAAATTGAAAACTACGTTCAAACCTATGATTGCGTTGGATAAAAACCGCAATTTTTATACGTGTGCATGTAAAACAAATTTCGTTGTAGAAGGGTCTAAAACCAGCACAAACAACATTTTCCAAAAGACCAAAGACTTTAAATATAAAATAATTAAATATAAATTTAATACTAAACAGAAGAAAATTAACTTATCATATTGACACCGTATGTTTGTGGCATAACATCGTGGCCACAAGTTAATTTTCTTCTGTTTAGTATTAAATTTATATTAAGATCCATTTTGTTACATCTTGTGATCAATTTTATTTGACAATCGCCAATGGCAGTCAGCAGTGTTAAAGAACATCAGTTGTTCGACCTGTTAGTCTAATGCGTTTTGTTTAAATATACTTTTTCACTTTTTTGGTCTTTTGGAAAATGTTGTTTGTGCTGTTTTTAGACCCTTCTACAACGAAATTTGTTTTACATGCACACGTATAAAAACTGCGGTTTTTTATCCAACGCAATCATAGTTTTGAACGTAGTTTTCAATTTAGACTCGTTTATATTTTTTCGTTTGGGCTTGTATCGTATTTTCCCTCCGGTTTATATGATCCGTTCATCCTATATTGACTCTTAAAATTCAAGAGTCTACCTAAAAATGAGGGTACTTTTTCTAAAAATGAGGATACTTTTTCTAAAAATGAGGGTACTTTTTCTAAAAATGAGGGTACTTTTTATATGTTTTTAGTATATATATATATATATATATATACTAAAAATTGAATTCTGTGTCCACACTAGTAGAAATATAAATAAAATTAAATTTCAAAATGCTCTTAAAGGACTTTAAGAGCATTTTGAAATTTAATAGCAGTCTAAAAATTTGCACAACGGTACTGATGTAAGATGTTATTATACGAAAATGTTGTTATTGTCAACACGATTTAATAACAACATTTTCGTATAATAACATCTTTTATCATATACTTAGACTAAATAACATATGATTTTTACCGTATGATAATAGCCTTAAATTAAAGTATTTTCCATATTTTTCGAATTGATGCGGCTCTTGGGCTGATATTGAACCTAGGGCTGATAATACATGCGATATGAAAAATGCCATGTAATAATCTGATAATATCAGTACCGTAGTGCAAATTTTTAGACTGATATAATGTTTTCCTTATCTGCATAGTATTGGCTATTCTAGACGATCCGGTACGTAGTAAATTTGCTGGTTGGTCCTTTTTATAGACTTTTATATATATATATATATATATATATATATATATATATATATACAACTCGTCTTAACATCAACCCAACAATGTTAGATCTGTAAATTTGCTTTGGCAAATTTTCTGTTCTTCCCTCGCCGGGATTCGTTTTATCGTTTGTAGATGTACTCACCCAATTAATATCATGTAGCAAATCCAGTGGAATGCAAATGAGATGAATTTTATTGTTTGATAAGCCAAAATCACCTATAAGTCAAAGATACTGCTATATTTTATTATATCAACGCGATATTTGTCTTATATCATAGCGATGTGGTTTTATTATCAAATATTTATGAATGCGATATTTTTGTAATATAACTGCGATAGTTATCTCACATTAAATGAATACGATAACACGTTATAATAAAATTGAGAAAGGAAATGGTGAACATGTCAAAGCGACAACCACCTGACCATAGAGCAAACAACAGCCGAAGGCAACCAATGGGTCTTCAATGTAGCGAGAATTCCCGCACCCGTAGGTGTCCTTCAGCTGGCCCCCAAAATATGCACAATAGTGCAGCGACAATGGACGTCATACTAAACTCCGAATTATACACAAGAAACTAAAATTTAAAATCATACAAGACTAACAAAGGCCAGAGGCTCCTGACTTGGGACAGGCGCAAAATTGCGGCGGGGTTAAACATGTTTATGAGATCTCAACCCTCCCCCTATACCTCTAGCCAATGTAGAAAAGTAAAAGAATAACAATACGCACATTAAAATGCATGTCAATAAAACCGCAAACATAATGCACAAACATAGTTCATGACCGGTTTAATGTTTGAGGCCCAATATCACTAAAATTTAGTACCTGTAAAAAAAATTACGCTTACTTGAACTAATCATGTCGAAAATGTTGCTTGACCCTATTGATAGTTGACAGTGTTAACAACCTGCGTAGTCCATTGTTTTCGATCGTATGGTTTTTACGACTAATTTTAATTGAAGTGACGATGAAATGGCGGAATTTAAATGCAGCTACTTTAAATAGGTCACACTGCTATAGCATGTATTCACATGGGTAATATCGAAATAGACAAAAAATATCATTACTTATAAGGGGAAAAAACATTCATTCAAACAATCCAATACGGTTCCCAATAACACTTGACAATGAATATTCCAAACAAATAAAAATGTACAAATGCTGATGTCCCGAGGTTGAAGATACCAATTGATTAGCCTCAGACTATATTTAAGAACTTCAGATGCCACGAATGAAAAATCTTGTCAAACAGAAGATGTATTTATTATCAACATAGACAAAATATTGAGAAGGAAACAGTTCTAGTTAGATATCGTAAGACTTTTCCCGTTGGTAAGTCGATTTCTCTGTGAACATTATCAGCTCGCCGCTTGGACACTCTTTTACATCGCGATGACCGTGAGGCCATTCCGATGTATTGTTAACAGAGATTTGACTTTAGTTTTTAACTGGTAACCGATCGTATGAATACGCGGACATTTATAAGTGCAAAATAACAATCCTTATCGCTTGTTATAATTCCATTTTTCAATGAATACTCATGAAAATCATTTTTTAGAATTTATAGCATTTGTTTATTTGTGTACATAAGAAAAACACAGCACTTCAAATTTTACACGTACATATACTTCTGCTTTAAACTAACTTCTGAATGTATATTTAGACTTAATTGTTGTTTATATTTAAACTTTAAGTTTTAAATTTCGTATTTTCTTTATTTTTCGTTGCCGAAAACAACATTTTCCACATGGAATGTCTGCATATTTACAATTGATATTAGACAATATCGCTATGTGATATAAGAAACGTTTTAATCGGTTCGCTTCTTCCATAGACTGTGATT